>NC_053122.1:28125084-28340084 GCF_010015445.1 Perca fluviatilis | reverse complement strand
CTATCTTAAGTAGACACACTGATACATTTAATCCATACTACCACATGCTGTGCCTCTGCCACATCTTCCTTTACCCTTAAGTACCAACACAGATAAGAGCAGACACCATAAGGGCCTTTCCTGGAACAGAGGATCACACACAAACAGAAGAGAATCCTGATGAATGCACCCTGCCATGTCAGTAATAAAAGACCCCAATGTGTGTACAGTGTGAGACGTACATGTGTAATTTTTCATTCCCTCTGTCAGGTTCAGCCCTTGATGTCTGGCTAATCTTGTGTACTAAAACAGCTCACAATGCTGAATCCGTCTTCATTTTAGATCAACAATAGTCAGTTTAAAGAATTTTCGTGAGTTTTCGAGAGGCAGCGAGTTGAACTGGACGCCCCTGATTTGCATGAAGTAGTCCTGTGCAAATGAGAAATGGGAAACTCGACGCCCCGTCTTTTGAAACGGTGATTTTTTTCAAACCGCGGTATGCCTTGAAAACCGGTCCATGCCTACAGTGGACACGTCCCATCAGTTGCCAGATGGTTTTGTATCCCAGTGACTGCGTTCTTGCCGTTGTTTTTCACATAGAGACTAACGTTTACGACAGCTGACACTAAATGCCGTTAGCTGACATTAGCGCGTGTTCAAGTGGACCTCTGCATAATGTCAGTCAAGTTAACTTTAACCAGCCCGGTTATATGTGAAAGAAAAACAACGGCAGAGAGAAAGAGACTTAACATTTGCTGTTTGGGAACCCTTGGAAGACATTATTGTATGCTAGCTGTATGGTGATGCCAGGCTGAAGACAATTCTCTCCAATTACATCTCTCCCCTCAAACCCCTCCACTCTCTACACAAAAACAGTGACAGAAAGTTGGAACTGAAAACAACTGTCACCGAAAAGTGTGACAGAGTTCTCTCTCTCTCTCTCTCTCTCTCTCTCTCTCTCTCTCTCTCTCTCTCTCTCTCTCTCTCTCTCTCTCTCTCTCTCTCTCTCTCTCTCTCTCTCTCTCTCTCTCTCTCTCTCTCTCTCTCTCTCAGTGTAACCTTTGTTATGCTTGGGATTTATTGTTGTTTTTTACCGTGGTAGCGAATTCGATATCGAGAATCGTGGAAGGACTCCTACATTTCTGTTATCGTGACATCCCTACAACAACTTTGAAATGTTTGAAACAACGCCACATGATGGCGCATGGAACTTCATTTTGACCTTGGAAACAACTGACCAAAAAAATAAATTAACAAATCAAACTTAAGGTCCATTACTATTTTTTTGTTCACCGCTATTAAAACTATCTCAGTCGTCCTCCTCTTCAAACTCCATCCACGGAGGAAGACCATGACATGTGGTGAAAACCTTCAGAAGAAGCTAGACCTTGAGTTAAGTTTTTTTTTTTGCCAAAGACCTCATGGACATTAATTTAAAACAATTGAATAACCCCTAATAGCTAATATTGATCAATTTGAATTGGAATTCTTTACGCTGGCCTGGTGTGTGCATGTGTGTGTGAGAGACAGATAGTTAGAGAGACAAAGGAGAGGCAGGGAGGCTTGGCCGGGGACGAGCCAGCTAAGATCTATGGGCTGTCAGTGACACTAATCAGGCTTTCCCCGGCAGCATTTATCTCTGGAGCAGCACCAAGAACTGGGCACTGACCAGCAGCCGACCAGCCAACTAACCGCAGGCTGCCATGACTACAGCCTTGCTTCAACTGCCCAGTGATAACAGTGGAGAAGGCAGATTCTTTTAAAAGAATGGCATGTCCTATTGAGTAGCAACAGCTTCAAAATGTTGTTTATCTTAGCTATGCTCTCCTCATTCTGAAAACGACGTGTCTGCTCGAAAAGGCTTTTTGCTTTATAGTTGTCGCCAAGCTGCCTGGTGGAATAATTGTTAAAAAGACAAAAAGGAAATATGAGCAGAAAGGGAAAACTAAGACTGTGTGGTTGATGTACCATACATTCTCAACAACATGCTGAATGGCGAATGAGACAACATAGTGAAATATGTACTGTAATTCAAAAACAAATGTAGTCAACGGTCGCTCAGCATCGTAAAGCTAATAGCATGGGAATCCTTTTCATTCTTGGTGCTCTACTGTTTTAGCCTTTCCAAAACCTTTGCCTCTCCCTGCCAGCCTTATGTTCGCTCTCAATCCTCTGCAGTTTGCATCTGACTTTGTCAAAGTTGTCCGCATTACATATGAAAGAATATGTCATTGGAATAAAAAGGCATGTGGGAGGAGGAGTGGGGGCCAAAGTAATCAAGGGAGCTGAAAAGCGTGAAAGTACCATTACTCATAATGCCATATACACATAGGAAAGATAAATGACTGCAATCCAATGGCAGCCCTCTAATACTGGATCCAGTTAGGCGGAAAGGAAGAGAAAAACCTTCCCCTTGCTTAACATCTTACCATTGTTCCAAATAATTGTTACACATTGAAAGCTCAGGTGAAAACACATGAGCAAAAAAACTCATGTCAAAAAGCAGTACGAAACACAAGGATTGTCAAGACGACAACAGGAGCCTGGCTTTAATAACCAAGGTCAGATTTCTTTCAAATACACAGACTGACTCATCTGGAGCCCGTGCAGTGGGCAGTCCTCAGACAATTCTTCTGCTCCACCATACAAAGCGTCCTGCAGTACGTGGGCTCAGTCTGGTTCAGTGGTTTCTCAGTCCAACTGAAAGCCAGGACACTACGGCTCCTAGGGATCTGCTCCAAGGTGGTGGCTCAATCTGTGGAAAACTCCTCCCTAAAGAGCTGCACTAAGTGTAGACTGGCCGACACAATCGCCCTAGCCCCTTCTCATGTCCTACATGAGGAGTACCAACTTTTGCCCTCTGGGAGGCAACAGGCCACCAGACCTTCCTCTACAGCGCTGCGGAGGAGGGTCTGGCTAGTCCACACAACATTTCGGAACTCTGCGCTGGTTTATTGGCATTTCTTTGAACTAATTACTATCGTCTTGGGCGCCGCTGCAAAATAGCCTCGGGAAGGAACTTGTTTTGGTGGAACACGTGAACGTTCAAAAGTTGTTTTAGTCGTGCAACAGAAAACTCAGATTGGACAGATAGTCTAGCTAGCTGTCTGGATTTACCCTGCAGAGATCTGAGGAGCAGTTAACCATAGTCCTCAGAAATCCACCAGAGTTTAAAATGTCAACGCAAAGAAAGCAAAAAGAGGGACATCCGGCAGAATTTCCAGCGGCACCGGAGCAATCCCGGAAGTGGAACGTCGCGGATATAGACTACAATTAAATCAACCCAAGGGGAGTGTACATATACAGTACATGAGTGGTGAAAGTGACTGTGTACATAGTCCTTGCACAAGGCTAAACTCTTTTTGCTCTCTGCTCAAAATAATATGACATGTTTGGATGTATCATGTCTTTTTGATAATTGCTGGAGGGTGACCTTACAGCAGTTCTTTATGTTGTTCTAGGTTATTCTGTTGATTGTTTGGAGCATGTGATGCAAGACACATTTTCTTGTAAACTGCCAATAAAGTTTTATCTTATCTGCAGTAGGCGAGACACTGCCTCCTTCTTCAACAACTGTGGTGGCTTTACCTGTGCCAGTTATCTCTGCCTCAGGCTACATGCTACAGTATCAGGATAGGCACCATGTGCTGGAGAAGGTTGACCAACTGAGGGAGAAGAGTACAGAAACATCTCACTTCACTGCCTCAAGGCTTCGCCTCCCCATGATATTGTAGGAATAGGATATCAGAGAGTGAAAAACATCACATTCTGACAGCTCTGTCAAAACATATCTGTTCAAATACACTGCTAAAACAACACCAGGGTTTTTCCTGCATCGAAAAGTTTTGGCGCCCCCCAGAGAGGTTTAAGCCAGAGCCAAAGGAACGTCTGATTTTCAGAGGCCAGCCTCCCTCTTTATCCACAGCCACTACTGTATACACATACGGCTGGCGCTGATTTGACTGGATCTGAACGCTATGCTGTATAGCGCTAATGGTATCTCCGTTTGCAGGGCAGGCTGCACCGGACTCTCCCGGTGACCATGCTCCTCTGGGGACCGGTGGCGCAGCGAGAAACCGCTGCTGACGGACGCAGAGCTCTCCTTCCGCGAGCGCTCCGACTGCTGTCTGTCTGCACGGTGGGCTGCGCTGCCGTCTATCAGCAGCCTATTAAATTTAGACAGTTTCATAACCTGTACAAACATCTCATAGTAGCGTTAAATACTTTTTTACCGTGTTTTGGTCCGGTTTGTTTTAACAACTGATGCAAGCCGTACTTTAGTAGGCCTACGCATGAAAACCAAAGTTTCGAGTCCCATTCAAATAACAGCAGCAGTTAAACTGTATTTCAAACTGCATGCCGTACCGTAGGGGCGATCAGTTACACTTAGGGCTGGGCATCATTCAAAATCTTTCGATCCAGTGCCAATTCCTAACGATACTTTTTTCGATACCATATTATGTTATAAAATCCATTTCAACATCAACAAAAATACATTAAAACACAAAGCGTTTATTTTCCAACTTAATTGGGAATCAAAACGGTTATCAAAATGTAAACATTCTGGTAAAACTGCTCACTCAGAGTAACATTAATAAAGTTGCCTTGCCTTACACGCTCAGCCTGTCAGTCAGTCATCAGGGCAGAGAAACCACCGTTGTGCCTGCTTGTCTAAGAGGAAGTGTAACTTAAACAGCACCGCGGCCGCTTTCGGCTCGCCATTAATATCACATCGCAGCAAACGCTGTTTGCGGGAACTTTTGAAAAACTGTAACCACTTTATCGGCATTGCCGTGACTTCAACAAAACTACAGAGCCGACAACGTAGTTTACTCCATCCGCACTTCTCCGTGTGTGTGTGTGTGTGTGTGTGTGTGTGTGTGTGTGTGTGTGTGTGTGTGTGTGTGTGTGTGTGTGTGTGTGAGCTCTGCGGTCTGTCAGTATGCAGAGAGGACAGATAAGCTTGCGCTTATTTCGCTGCCATAAAAGAATCGACGTTCGGTGCCCAGCCCTAGTTACACTACTGTAGGCCTATAGGCTATTCAACATCAGTGACCATTTTAAAATAGAAAAACATTACACTTCATAATGTCTTGTTTTCATAACACTATTGTATTACTGTAGGCTACAAATTAGCTACAACAGTAATAGCAGTTACCTTATGTAAGTCCTACATTTTTCAACTAAGGAGCAAAATGTGCTCCTTTGGAAAAAAAAAGATACGATTATGCCCTGTTCATACTTATCAAAAGAACTGGTCAAGGGGCGGCGTCTAGCTCGCCCCATGTTGGCTGAGTCCTGCAGCGGTGCACCTGTTGCCCTTTGGTGCGTGTCATCCCCCATCTCTCTCCCCCTTTCATGTCTATCCGCTGTCACTTTAATAAAAGGGAAAAAGCCCCCAAAAAATAATCTTTAAAAAAAAAATAACCGGTCAATTATAGTTGGATGGGAAAGACCCCTTCCCTTACTGCATTATATTGCATTATATTTAAAATGTTGAAATGTTGCCTGCAGGATTTTGACTTAAATTAAGATGTTTTCACCATAAATTTGTGCCTAAAAATGTATTAGAATGCAGTAAACGATTTCTTTGACACTCAAAATTTCATGGGGGAGGACCCCCAGACCCCCACTTCATGTGCCGCCCCCAAAGGCCCATTTTGACCAGGAAAAACCCTGCAACACGGTAAGAACAAACTGTGAGTAATGTGCAGCTTTATTTCAAAACTAGATCACAAAGTTGCTCCAAACAGTTTGCACAGGACAACCCTGTTTGTTTTTACTGACACAAAACATCCCCAGCGAATGGCATGATTTATGATTTACAGAATAGTGACATAGATAGTAGTATTCCTTAAAAAAAGCATTAACGTAGATCACCTAAGTGCCATAGTACTCTAAACTGGACTCTGTTGCTGGTCTGTTGAGTACACAGACAGTAAAACACGCAAACATAAAAACACATTTTTCAGAAACTCTCACGGGCATACTGTGCCACAAAAGGTATTAGAGCCATGACTGACATGCATTTGTCAGGACTTGTATCCCATTGCTTACAGTATAAACAGCAACTCCCCCTTGACATGGGCACATGACACATCTGCACAACTCCCAGTGTGATTTCAATCTCCTTTCAGAAGTTGCTCAGCTGCTCAGAGAGGTGTAAGAAATGGGGCGAGAGGTAACAATTACCAGCAGCAAGAAACTTTGAGAAACAAGACAAAGAAAATACAGACAAAGAAAGGGAGGAACAGAAATAGAGAACGTTAATTAGGGAGCCTCTACTTGGAGGAACCATGAGGTTCACATAATAAGTTCGGAGAGGCTGAATAACACTCAGCTGAACTAATGTCATATACTGAAAACTCTGCCTGCAGTAACCGTGAGAAACTTTCATGCAATGTTGCATCATGTTTCCCTCTGGGCTTGAACACAAAAGGTTCCCATTGTGCCACAGCAACGCCTGGGTCAGAGTTGCAAATTAAACTATGAAATTGTTTTAGTGGCTTCAAAGCATTATGTTTTCTTCATTAACATTTTCATGTTGTATGAAACGCTTTACGGGTTATGCTTGAAAAGGAGGAATCTTTGTATTTTTTTTCAAGCCGGACCCTAATTTCCCATGTATTTGTATCTTAGTGATTAATGGGAATAAGACTTTTAGAAATTTGTCCAGTATTGAGCAAGAGCGCCGTAACTGGCAGCGGCAAACTGCAATGTAATCCAACTGGGCAATTACGCACCGTTGAACGTCCACTAAAAGTGCTCGTTTTTGCCTCGGACAGGCTTAGATTGTAACTATATATGTGTCTGACTACATTATCGTAAGATGGTGAAGTCTCGTTCTGAAAACTCACAAGGTGACTTGTTGTCGGAAGACAGCGATGCGGACCAGGAGTGTCAGTGAGAGTTTGTTGTGTTAGTGTACAGAAAGCATAGCGTTGTGTCATATAAATGATTTTCAAGAAAAGAAAAAAAATTACTTCTGTCACTGCTGAAATTACCAATTTATGCTGTTCTAAAATTCTTTGCTTTGTAGGCTTGCGAGCTCGTCAGCCCAGGTGAGGACCTGCACTGCCAGCACACTACCTGCAAAAGGGAGAAAACACTAACAGGCCAGGCAGAGTAGACACAGGAGCGGTCCTCACACTTGTTGAAACTGCAAATTGAATTCTGCATTTAGATAACGGTTGAGTTTGGTTTAACAACCTCTGGAAATGGTCCAGTCGAATTCCCCAACAACTCCTTTCACATGTCTCACCTCCGCAGTCTCCTTTTCGCTTGCTTTCTGTTTTATTAAACAAACAAAAAAAGTTTCTGTCTGGCTGTGTGTACTCTCACGAAAAGGTGTATATTAGGCTTTGACTTAAAAACCAATGAGTTGTCCTGGGGCCACCTGTAGCTCACCCGGTAGGGCGTTTGCCCCATGTAGGCTGAGTCCTTCAAGGGTGTAACCAAGACATTAAAAATGCAGAGGGGTTAAGCTTGGAAACTGGGAAAAGTATATTTCTTTATACGAGATCGGACTTAAAACTTTCCTTTAGGGACTGTTCGTCATTTATATAAAAAGGGCCATCGGAGGAGTTTTGGGATCATTAGTAAAAATAGACTTCAAAATGATTGCGAAAAGAGGCATGACCCTCCCCCATCAATTTGAGGATGCCTTCTGTACTTGTTAGAAGTTGGTAAAAATGCGCAGATGCCATTTCCTTTTTTGCAGCCATGACATACATGATTAAATCTGCATTCTCATCTTATACATCATACTCCTCTGTTATGGTGTGGGGGCCATTTCAGTAGATTTACTCACTAACGTTGTTGTGGAAACACAATAAGCATGGAAACTAAATGCACACTTCCTGCATTACTGCATTACTTCGAATACTAAGTTACTCCTCTAGTAAACTAGTATTCACATGAAATAAAACAATAAAACATTGAGACCATTCACCAAAGCACTCTGGGCAACCAATTCAACACACAAACTGGTTGCTATGGACTCGTCACTAGGCTTCCTCAGTCATTATATATTTCAGCACATAGCTAAAGCTTCCGAAGCTGAACTATAGACTGTATATTATTATATTCCAAAACATATGTTTATTTTTAAAGCAGATTTTAAATTGCATTGTAACAATTTAACAATTCGCCCTTATGAAATCCAATCGCGGCACGGCTGTCTTGGAACACAATAGACAGACGGTTGCGGAATGCCCCGACACTTAAATTCAACTAAAATGTAACAGTGAACAATCAGTGTTCGACCTACAGTCTGTTGAGATGCCTCTCCAAACGCAGAAACCAAGCGCAGTGGGCAGTGGTGGCCTAGAGGTTAGAGAAGAGAGCTTGTGACCGGGAGGTCATCGGTTCAATCCCCGGACCAACAGGATAAAATCTGGGTGGGGAAAGTGAAAGAGCAGCGCTTGTCCCTCCCTCAATAATACCACTGAGGTGCCCTTGAGCAAGGCCCTTAACCCCAACCATGGAGCTGCTCAGCTCCAAACAGGTGAACGAGGCCTCTCCACTTCGCCGTTTTTAAACAAAGTGGAATAAAAGTCCAAATCTACACAAAACGTGCAATCAATTAGTAAGCGGACATCAAATGTATATACATGGCATTTAGGAAACCTTTATTGCAACCTTGGCACAGCAAGATGTGCAGACATAGTGCAAGAGTAATTTTCATTTTTTACGTCATGCTGCTCCCATCGTCAGCTAGGAAATATTTTTCTTACTAAAGCAGATGTATTACCTACCACCATTTAGTTGTTTTGTGTTATTTAAGATATTTATAAAATATCTGGTCATGCCAGACATAATTATTCCACAAATTTTTTAAACAATGCAATTACCAGTTTCAACCACCAGGGGAGCAGTGCCCCACAGCCAAACTCATGGGTCAGACCCACCTGGTATTGGGGGCCGAGACTGAGAGCTACATGGAAAAATATGCACCAAAAAAGCCACTTTTTGCTGTTTCATGAATACAAAAGTTGTGTGACCCCCCCTCCTAGACTACAAACGTTTTGAGTGACCCTCCCCTCAAAAAAGAATAAAAAGACATGACCCTCCCCTATTTTCATCTGGTGGTCCATTCCATAAATACCGAACGGTCCCTAAATAAAGAATGTTGTCGTTATCGATTGAAAAATGAAAATGGACATGCAATAAAAATCCACGGACATGACCTCGGTGTCCTCAGCAGTGGTAGTTTCACCCTCGATACATCATGCGAGAGCAAAAAGGGGCCACAGCACAGTGTGAAGACCAGTCAATAATCCGATCAGCAGAAGGACAGACGAGTGAGCAGAGTTACACAGAGGCGGTGTTCATCACCGGGGAGTGCTTTATCCAGAGGAGTTACAGCACTGAGGGGGGAACACAAGTGTTTTGAAGTCATCGCATTTCTCTTCCGCACAGCAGAATCCGAGCTCACACTGTGAGCATCAGCCAGCTCTCAGCTTGTAGCTGCTAGTCACCGACTCTCTGATCCTCCCTTATCAAATTCTATTCGTTTCCCCTGTGCCCGGACCAGAATCTGGCTTAAAGTAGAAGATAACAACGGAGAAAGACGTCGGTGACAGCATACTCCAATGTGTCGTTTGTATGTGGCCACTGAATCCAGATCCACATTCCACTACTCTCAGTAGTAATCAATGCACTCACAAATGACTGAAAGAAGACTCGCATTACACTTACTCTCTCTGCACACCTGAATGTGTGACAGGTGCATCGGCGTTAGGGCTGCAGCTATCAATTATTTTAGTAATCTAGTATTCTACCGATTATTCCATCTATTAATCGGCTAAGAAATACTTTCGCTTTATAGTAAACGGCAATAGTTAATATAGAAAAGAGAGCTTTCCTTTTCAGAAAAAGCAACATTTTGATTGCCTAAATTGCATACAATAACAGGGATAGATGCTAATATTTTTAAGCACTGGCCGGATGGGCCACACTAAGCCCCTTATTCTGTTGGCAGAAGTCCTTTTTTGGTATCCCAAATGTAAATGTTTTTCAGCCCCTTCCCCTTCATGCCTCTGGCTATTTACACTGGATATGCAAAAGTAGGGTTAGTAATCGAATGCTACTCTAAGTTTACAAGAATTTGTCCATATTTCAAGATTCGTAGCAAACTAACTAACAGCTGGACTACAAACTGACCGCTTTCGTTTGAGATTGTTTGTAAAACATCGCTATTTGCAGAGCAGCATGCTGTAGTTGCAAGGTTGAACTTTGGGTTAAGCATTAGGAGGATTGAGATCTCTACTTTTGAACCAATTTGACATTTTGAACGTCAAAACTTTTCTGCATTCTGGTGAATTTTTCTGCAACAATTTGTGCCTTTTCTGCATCAAGTTATAATGCACATGTCTTTATGTAAAGGAAGTTATAATTATTATATTATAAAAAGGCCAGTTTTGACTTAATTTTTATTTTATTGTTTTCATCACAGTCGCACTCCGGAGATCCGGCACGGTGCCGGAATACTTTAAGCCCTGGATTTGTGATAAATAATCATCAATAATGTGGATATGAGGACTAAGTGGTCAAATGCAAATAATACAACAGCTAGAACAGTGTGGTAAGTTCAGATAACGACATCACTTTACTGTAATGCAGCCTTTAAAACCAGGAAAAGACAACACATGTCATATTAGGATATTATGATATCCAAAATTTAAGACGATATTTAGCCTCATATTAGAGCTGGGCGATTTTTTTATAAAAAACTCGATTTACGATTCGATTTCCCCCCCTTCCATTTAAAACAAAATAACTGCGAACTGTAAATATATTTGAAAAATATATATTTATTGTATTTAATATATGTAGGGACCTATGGAATTAAAGTGCATCAACATAAACAAAATTGCAAAGGCAAACCCTTTCTCTAAGTGAAAAGTCACTTTGCAGTGTGCAACAAAGATTGTTAAACATCCAAATTATTTATACTGTATTTGGATTAAAAAAAATCTAAAAAATCGATTTTTTGAAAATATGAATCGATTTGACCTACCAACTTGATTTTTAAATCAAATCGACTTTTTTCCCAGCCCTACCTCATATATCGATATCAAGATCCATCCCTATTTGGCACAATCGTATCTTAATATTGTCAATTTAAAATCGCAATAACATTGCTCCGACAAATCTCAATTAGATATTTTCCACCCAACATTTAGCCCTAAGATTCAATCTAAAAAAATAAATAAATAAATACTTGTAATCCCAGGGTTTCCCCCAGTGCATTGCAAGCCCAGTGGCCCACTGGGCCTCAGTTGCCTCGCACCAGTCCTAAGTCTCTGGGAATTATTTATTAATTTATTTTTAAGACGTTTTTTGAACTACAGTTACAGTGTGCGGCTCGGTTGGAAACTTAGACAGTCATATTTTTAAATCTCCAGTTAGCTTTTAGCACTGACAAAACACAAATGTAGGGACCTATGGAATCTGCATTTAGCTTTTTTTACATTCTCAATTTCACGATCCCTTCCATTATTCTGTTATGTTATTACTGGCTGGCGGCGGGCCCTCGTCAAAAAAAGACACTTGCCTGCCACCAGGCTTAACAATTTTTTTGGGGGGGAAACACTGAATCCTAACTCAAAGCTTTCAGCAATTTTAAAATCACTTAACGAAAAATAAATGCTGTTTGACAAACTGTCAAATGATAAGCTTTACACTGATTCCTTATACAAAAAAAACATTTGTTGAAGTCACTCAAGCTACTAAGCCAAACACGATATAAAATGGATGGTGCCACTATCGTTTATAGCCAATTAAACACATTGTGCAGAATTATCTACCTTGCCTCACTGCATGACTCAGAGCAGAAGTAAAGCATAATTGATGCAGATTGCAGTCTCTCTGCACTACACATTGTTGGCACTGTAATTGGCTACAACTGTATGAGAACTGAAGAGGGAACAATGATGTAGCTCACAACAAAGTTATTACGCTGGTTTTCATGCTGCTGCTACCTTTGCAACCTTCTAGCATTGGAGTATGCTTGACCTGCTGCTACTGACACAGCAACACAATGCTGGTAAAGACTACACAGCATCACTGCATGGCAACTTCTTCACAGCCACTTGATAAAGGAATCAGGCCCAGAATGCAAAATAGCGAAATACGAACAACGCTGGAGTTTTCTTGAACCAAATCTTATGTAGTGCCGCAGACACTGAATCTGTATGTGCTAGTAGTCCACTGAAGCTGAAAAACTGAACATATGACTCACAAAGTCTTATAAGGGGAGGTCAGCCTCTTTTCTTAGCTACAGCTATGGTTTTGAAAGTTCCAGAGTATGGCTATGTGTATGATGTCTAATGTAGAGCTATATTAGGTCAATTCAGGTCTTTTAAGTAAGAGGATTCCCTCATTGGGGAACTGCATCTTAAACAATCCCTTCCCCTAAGTGGCTTTGCCAGTGCAAATAAGAACCTGTTCTTAATGACTTGCCCGAAAAAATAAAAAGGTGACGTAAAAAAAAAATATATATATACACACACACACACACACACACACACACACTGCTCACGTATTCGAATACTGTGCCTGTGCATCAAGCTTTTGAGTCTGGCATCTGTGTTTGTTTTAGTCTCACAGCACAAAAGGTCTTTAAATCCATCTCTGGCTGGCTTCAATTTATGCCAACTTAGATGCTGTGTAAGGGTTTAAGTCAGATAAGACATCTGAATTTATGTTTGACTTCACTTTGAAAGAGAAGTTCATGAGAATAAAAGAGACTCTGAGGGTAGCCAAGGTAACACTACTTGCATTACATCACTCCTTCCTTTACAGGTAAAGACATGCATGTTTTTACTAACAAGTACTAGAAATGAAATAATAAATAATAAAATACAATTGTTTGCTTTCATGTAGGTCCCTTTTTGTTCAAGAAAAGCTGTTTCAAATATGTTCATATATATATATATATATATATATATATATATATATATATAAAGATTACTATGCCATGAAAGCTGAAAGAGAGAAAGTGTGACTCCAGGTCAAATAACTCAATAAATTCCTCTGAAATGAAGCCCTCAACCATGGTGGATGAAAATGAACCCAACAGTGTGACGAAACCATCTGACACATTTAAGAAGGGGCAGAGAAACATGAGGTAGAGAGGGGAGGGAGCAAACCACCAGCCAAGGTCGGAGAACAGGGGGTGGTAGAGAGAGAGAGAGAGAGAGAGAGAGAGAGAGAGAGAGAGAGAGAGAGAGAGAGAGAGAAAATAAAACAGAAAATAGGAAGAGCCAGAGTGCGAAAAGATGAAAGGTCATTTTCAACTTCCTCTCGCCCGACTCTGACTGCCCATCCCCCATCCTGCACTTGGCCCCATCACATTGTCCCTGGCTTTTGGCTCTTGATTTGAATTTAGACATGGAAAAGTGAGCAGAGTGCATGGCCGAGGTTTACAGCAGGTAATATGTCCTCGCTACCCTTGGAGTCAGTCAGAGGGACACAATTCCGTTTCCCCCCCCCAGCCAGGCCAGGCAGCAGGCAGACCAGAAACAGAAAGGAATTTAGAGATGACATCTGTGTGTCCAGGTGGCTTAGGGCTTACTTTGTAAAAAGGTAAAAATGACAATTTTTTACACACAGTCTGGTTTTACCAATGAATCTGTACTACTAAATGTAATTATTTTTTTTATTTAATTTTACTATTGTTTTATATACGTATGTATTTGAGTTATTGTGCATATATGTATATATTTTTTGTGTAAATCGATTTATTATTTGGGCAGAGAATGTTGTATTACAGGGGTTTGGAGGGGGGTTCAACTGTACTTTAAAGAGAAAAATCCAATAAATATATTTTGGAAGAAAAAAAGATGCCTAAAAATTATTTTACAAATTTCCTAAAAACATATGTTAATGTTGCACAGATGGCACTGGATATAAATTGTGCTGTGCACAACGTTCAGTGGTAATGCCAAAAAGTAGTGTGCCCTTAATGTAGCAAAGTTTAAAGTAAGAAAAAGGTGTTATATCGTCTATGTTGTTTGAGATATGAAAGAACCTTTATCGGGATAGACGATTTTGGCTATGCACGTATGATACGTGATCGGATCTTCTGATCAGCCTTGTTGAGAACACCAATCCGATTATTTAGAAGGAAGAAATATCGTCCGATTTTGACCGTAGATTGATTAATCAGAGCACCATTATTTTAGTAGCCTAACAAAGGTGTAAAAGAGAGGGGCAAAAGAACAATAACCATTTGGGGATAACCTCTCACAATCTTGGACAGTCTCTCCTCAAAGGAATTCATTGTGTTGCACTCATACAAAAAGTGACGTAAATTGAGGTTGAGAGAGAAGTTCAAACCACAGTGCTTACTTTCTCACCTCCACACACCTGGCCAATCGCTGCGTCAAGTGGACGCCACGGTAGGATTGTCAATTTCGTAAAGTTACAGAACCTTTCGGACACAGTCCAACTTCTTCCGACGTCAACCATCCGACAAGCATTTTGTTTGAAGCACAGTGGCGCTTCAACTTTAGGATATACTAACTGGCTTATTTGCCACAACGTGGTTGCCATTTGCAGAGCAAAATCCAATGGAAAATAATCTCAACAAATCAATAGCATAACGTGGTGTCAACATAAAACAGCGCGTTTAAGCCGCAGAGCAGAGTTCACTTTGCGGCAAAAATAAAATAGCCTACTTTCACCCAGGAAGTGCTCGTTTGTTCCTCTGGAATGTTTTAATCCAAATCCGATCTTTTTCCTAAACTTAACGGGTCGTTTTGGTGCCTAAACTTAACTGTCATCGCCGCATGATGCTCACTTTTTCTGGCTAAACTCCACTACCACGTCTCCTGAAAGGACCGTCATCTGGCAGTGCCTGTACCCGGCTCACAGTCACCTACTGGTGGCTAAAAAACTGCCGCTGGTAGCCGGCGTCCCGGAGTTCTGTAGCGGCTAAATACAACCAGCAACTGCTGCTCGGAATTTATCATTCTATGGCACTATAGACTGTTCATGTTACAGCGCTTTACTTAGTTCAAAATACTTCTATTTTAGAATATAATTAATATATTGTCTAGACTATTGGTAGGGCTTTGACTTTTGCCCAAAAATCATATTCGAAGTTAGTTTGTTTAGTAATACTCGAATATATTCGAATATTTATTAATACCATTTTGACCATTAAATACCTTCAGTAAGACCTATATTGTATCAAACTTAAGTTTTTTGTTGTTTTTTATTACAAGTCAGACCCTGGATTGAACACAAACAGTATGCTTTCGACAGGAAGTTCAGAGCTTTCACCGTAGCCTACGTAAGTGGTCTGATGTTTATACTTTTGAGCTGGTGTGTGCGTCGAGCCGGCGTGTGTGTGTGTGTGTGTTGCTAACTTAGTGACTTTTCAGACCCCCTTAGTGACTTTTTTTCACAAAAGCGACTAGCAACAAATCTGGCGACTTTCTGTAGAAAAGACAGCGACTTTCTGTAAAAAAAATAAAATAAAAAAAACATCGCCAGTATTGTCCAGCAAGCACGCAAGGTATTTCTCTCCTATGGCCGCCAAAACAGTCACCTCTCTCTTCTGTTCTGAGACTGAGGAGCAGCCCCGCCCTCTCCTCATGTGCAGCAGCACTGCGCGCAGGCAGGTAGAAGGAGGAGAAGGAACAGGGTGCGGGGGCCGGTGTAGGTAGGAGAGACAGCGGCACGCGACGGGAGAAAGACGCCGCTGAGCTGGCCTGGCCCTGGAGATACATTTTCGCTGCAAAATAATTGCACAGAGGCAGGGATATGTAGACCAGAAATGGGGAAATCCCACATGCCCCCCTCCCCCGCGCAATTCGCACCCTGCTAATAGATACAGTGCACAAAGTAAGGAATACGCCTTTTTTGGTTTTCCATTACAAAAAAAAAGTCCCTGGTACCTGCTAACAGGAACTTCCGTCAAGGTTCCAAGCGAGCTGAGGAGATACCAAAAGGTGACGAGAAAACCTGCAGACTACCGATTGGTCGGAGAGAATCGTCACTAATCACAGCATCATCATTGCTAGCGACAGACGGGGGTGTCCTGAACAAACCCACCATTTTTAAAGGTCCCATGACATGGTGCTCTTTGGATGCTTTTATATAGACCTTAGTGGTCCCCTAATACTGTATCTGAAGTCTCTTTTATATAGACCTTAGTGGTCCCCTAATACTGTATCTGAAGTCTCTTTTATATAGACCTTAGTGGTCCCCTAATACTGTATCTGAAGTCTCTTTTATATAGGCCTTAGTGGTCCCCTAATACTGTATCTGAAGTCTCTTTTATATAGGCCTTAGTGGTCCCCTAATACTGTATCTGAAGTTTCTTATATAGACCTTAGTGGTCCCCTAATACTGTATCTGAAGTCTCTTTTATATAGGCCTTAGTGGTCCCCTAATACTGTATCTGAAGTCTCTTTTATATAGACCTTAGTGGTCCCCTAATACTGTATCTGAAGTCTCTTTTATATAGACCTTAGTGGTCCCCTAATACTGTATCTGAAGTCTCTTTTATATAGACCTTAGTGGTCCCCTAATACTGTATCTGAAGTCTCTTTTATATAGGCCTTAGTGGTCTCCCTAATACTGTATCTGAAGTCTCTCTTTTATATAGACCTTAGTGGTCCCCTAATACTGTATCTGAAGTCTCTTTTATATAGGCCTTAGTGGTCCCCTAATACTGTATCTGAAGTCTCTTTTATATAGACCTTAGTGGTCCCCTAATACTGTATCTGAAGTCTCTTTTATATAGACCTTAGTGGTCCCTCAACTGTATCTGAAGTCTCTTTTATATAGGCCTTAGTGGTCCCCTAATACTGTATCTGAAGTCTCTTTTATATAGGCCTTAGTGGTCCCCTAATACTGTATCTGAAGTCTCATTCCCGAAATTCAGCCTTGGTGCAGAATTACAGCCACTAGAGCCAGTCCCACAATGAGCTTTCCTTAGTATTTGCCATTTCTGTGTCTGTAGCTATTGAGGAGGAGAGAGAGGGGGGGGGCAAGGTGGAGGTGTGGCCTTGACACTCTCTCTCTCTCTCTGAGAAAGGGGAGGTAACCTTGCTCCTTATGACCTCATAAGGAGAAGATTCCTGTTCGGCCCATCTGAGCTTTCATTTTCTCAAAGACAGAGCAGGATACCCAGGGCTCGGTTTGCACCTATCGCCATTTCTAGCCACTGGGGGACCATAGGCAGGCTGGGGGAACGCATATTAATGTTAAAAAACCTCATAAAGTGAAATTTTCATGCCATGGGACCTTTAAATAGATTAGCCAGCAGTGTTTTGTTTTTTTTTGCTGCCTCCAGCTTCTTTTGAAATAACATTTGTCTTCTGGCTGTGGCAACAGCCACATGCCGAGAGTCAAAAAACAACACACCTTCGACGTTCTGTGTGTTAGGTCACGGCAGTTTCCTGCTATGACGACCAGCCACGCTCGCCTCAGGCATGAGGCGGTACTAAATCTGCAATGGAAAATAGAGGACGGGGCACCGCGACCGAGTCGAGTCGAGCTGGTACTAGCAGTGGGTAAGCGCCATTAGTCATTATATCCACAAATAAAAATATCCAAAAATCTCATTGTCTAAATATTTTGCGAAAGCACCAATAGTCAACACTACAATATCGTTGAGGTATCGATATCGAGGTATTTGGTCGAAAAAAATCGTGATATTTGATTTTCTCCATATCGGCCAGCCCTAATTGAGGGTAAAATGAGATGTTTGTTCTTCAGTGCCTTGGCAAAGAAATAAGACATTTTGTTGTCCGTTTGATGGATTACCATCTGCCAACTATTCCCACAGCATGATTCTTCAATCAGACACAACCATAGATCTTTCCAGATAAATCCCTCTCTAATACTGTAAGGGGTAGATGGGAGGGACAGAGAAAACAAATCTAAAATCTAATTTAACTCACAAACAGTAGAATGTGTACATCAGATTACAATCAAATTGAATTTCCTACTCCCCGTCTCCCATGTTGCCTTTTTTTCCCCTACATCCACGTGTACACGAAACTCCCTCAGTTTCCGTGTTTGCTTTGATATTACGAGACATCAGCTGGGGTTGCTTCCATCAGCCCATACAGAGCACCCTGATGCTTTTCTGTGCGTCTTCTGGCATTTTTCATTTTCACATGGGTGGGTTCAAATTCTTCTGCAGCTACAGCAATCATGAATACAATAGACACTAATCATCAACAGGTAATTTCCCGAGGTAGAAAACTAAACTCATAGATTTCCCTCGAGGTGGCAGTTTTAAAAATGCTCCTGCTGGACTTGTCATGGTTGCTCTTAGACATGGTTCTTATCTTTCTCATGTTTTCATTATCCTCTCCTTCAAAAACTGTAGCAGTATTTTTGGAGTAGGCTTTATAGTGAGGATTCAGAGTGTGGGGTTGTTGGGTGTGTTTTCATCATTCAAATAAGGTCATTTTAAAACACATACTGTGTATTCTATATACATTAAGTGCTGTGATACACCAAAGCAAAAAATTAACCTTCCAATCTTCTGCCTCAGAATATTGTTGGTTTTACCATCAATAGGTCCCGACATGAATTAAAGCTCATCCAATCAGGACTGAGGAGCTCACCCCAGATTGTTTGTGCAGTTTCTGTGGCGCGATAACAGGTCACAGAGATCATATGCTTCATAGTACAGCTTCAAGAACGCGCCCTAATCGTACAAGCCTTGTTTTTAATGTGTCTGCGCACGTAAAAACCTTGATTCATACTAGACACTAAAAATAAGATATGGGAGATAAACTGCAGAGGTCGTTACGTCAATTACAGTATTTGTGTTGTTAAATTAGCCAGAGAATTGGAGACAGCTGCATGCTTTTAGTTCTTTTTTCTGAGAGTGTACTTAAAAATAGCATTAACTTTTAAGATGCAGTAAAAAGTGTCTCTCAGTCAGAGCCCAGCACAGCTCATTTCGCTTATTTTCTCACTCCCTCCCTTCACTTGCCCTCTCTTACACTGCATTACCAATCTTGTTTTGTTTCTCTCGCTCTCTCTCTCTCTCTCTCTCTCTCTCTCTCTATCCCACTTAAGAAGGACATTAGGGGATCCATTAGGTGATAACTAAAAGGAGAGAAAAAGCAGCTAGCTGTTAACAGCAAGGTCAGCAGATAGCCATCACACTTTTATCAGGAAAGGTCAAAGCATAATGCTAATATGTGTGTGTGTGTGTGTGTGTGTGTGTGTGTGTGTGTGTGTGTGTGTGTGTGTGTGTGTGTGTGTGTGTGTGTGTGTGAGAGTGAGTGAGTGAGTGCGTGCGTGCATTTGTGAACACATAAAAAGATTTCTTAAATGTTTTAAGAGCATGCAAGATGTAGCCTTCCAATGTAAAGGATACTTTGCACACCTACAAATCTTTGCATAGTTTACAGTACCTAAGATAATTCCTCAAATAAAGCTTTACTCTGTTTGGTTTTCAGTGTTTCTTCAGTGGTGTCCAGGAAAAACGGGTGAACTCCAAGCTGTTAAGAATCATGGGGGAAGGATGTTGCTGCAGAACAGGACTATTAGCGGTCTGTTTTTAGCCCGCTGTGTTCCTCAAGGGCTGAAACAGACCGGACATGGCACACATCTCCTGGAACACTTCACTTTGGCATTCATTAGTGAAAATGCCGTCTGACTACAGTATGTGGACACTGTACATGTCTGCTTTTCAATCAAATCATACAGCATAACTTAATCAGTGTCTTTACGGTAGCTGTTGATTAAAACTAGGGCTGCAACTAACAATTATTTTTTATTGTTGAGTGAAGAAACTAGAAAATATTTCACATTTAAGAAGCTGGATTCAGAGAATTTGTATAAAGTTACTCCAACTGATCAAAATAGTTAGCGATTAATAGTTGACATCTGATCGATTAATCTTTGCAGCTCTAATTAATACATTTACTGATTTGATGTATTATCTCTCGTTCAGTGTTTTTTTTGAGGATTAGTCGGGTTTTTTCATAAAAAAAAGACCAATCCTGTGTGAACCTAGCAAGTTACCAATTTTTGTAAAGTCTTTTGAAGTGGGGGCAAATGGAGCTCATGGCGGGGGGCACTTCAAGGGTTTGCTACTGTTGTATTTCAGTGGTGTTGCAAAAATGTACCTTGCTGGCAATTAAAAAAATAATGTGGCTATACTGTGCATAGTACTTGTGTATTCTTTGTAGCACACCACCAGTGTGCCTGCACCGGTCTACAATGTCCCATACAGTCTCTTCTAGTACGTGGTAACTCTGCACATCTGCTGTGTCCATGGCCTTTGTGTCCTCTCAGTCTCTTCTAATGTGTTTTTGTCCTCTACCTCCTTCAGTCTGTTTATTGATCCGTCTATTTTCAGTCTCTTGCTCACTCACACTCTCATACAGCATCAGCATGGGTGGCAACCCAGCCATCTGTCCTGTTCACCCTCCTTCCCCGTTTGCTACTTGCTAATTTGCTGGTTAATTATAGAAATTCAGGGGATCATCAGTGCACTCTCTTCATAACATAGGCTGTGTTTATTGTCTTTGGGAAAAGCTGGCTCTAATTAACTCATCAAACATTTAGCCTATAAGCCAACCACATAGTCAGGGAATAGATCAAAAGGACATACACATTCAGAAGTACCTACAGTGCATATTCTTTACTTTCAGCCATGCAGGCCATTCCAGTGGAAGATGAGTAGCTTCTGTAAAATTGCTTGGGCAGCTGAATTCCAAATTGGTGTTGTGAAGCTAGTTAGCTCATCTGTAAAGTCCTACAAATGGCCCTAAAACATGCACTGTAACACTGTCCACTGCACTGTTCCCATTTGCAAAGTACGCTCTCTGAATGGGTCATAGAAGTCAAACCGCTATACAACGACGATGAGATTCATAGTTAGAAAGTGAATCACAGCATTGTGATTCTGCAAGTGTTTATGTACAAAAAAACTAATCTGACTTAGTTTTGGTTTTTGTTCAAGTCTATATTACTTATACTGTATGGAACCGTTTTAAAGCCACAATTAAACAAAAAAATTTAAAAAACTGGAGAAAAGAAATGTAGAAATCTTGTAACATATTGTCTGCAACAACATTTAGTTAATAAATATAAATCCTGGGGTCTCATTTATAAAAGTGGTTTACGCACAAAACTGGGCTGAAAATGTGCGTACGCCATTTCCCACGCAAAGGTTGTGATTTATAAAAAACAAACTTGACGGGAGAATGTGCGGTCCTCCACGCAAACTCTGACCCATGCGTACGCACATTTTGGAAACAAAATAGGAATTGGTCAGTCAACGATTACTCGTAGTATTTTCTTGTTTTGATGCCTCACACATTCTTTCACTCCATATCGTCCACCTTACCATGAAGATAAAATCCAGCAGTGTTATTTGTGCTTGTACTGAGTGATAACGGTTCCATAAACACCTGCAACTCAAATCTTAAATAAAAATGTATTCTTATTTAATCGGCGCTGTCTCGCCGTCACATTGTCCGCTACGGAGCGCAGGAGGAGGAGATGGCCCGACTGCATGGAATACCCTAGCATTAGATGACTGAAGAACACCGTGTAAATAACGATATATCGGTCTTTAAAACTGTGCATATATCATCAAATGTCAAAATCTGAAAATACAGCCGTTAAGCTCTCGCGCAATCGTTACCCTTAAGTTTAGATCTTGGGTTGCAGGTGGGATGGCAGATGCCTGACGGTAGAGCTAATCAGACTTCCTGCCTGGTCTAATGGCTGAATAATTGTCCCAGCCTTAGCTGTGGTCTGATAACGCCCTATCAGCCCTGAGTCGTCTTACAGAGCGGACAGGGATGGAAAGTAATGCGATACGGAGAGCGGGCAAATTTTATTAGAGATGATAAAGGCTGGATTCATAAGTCTGGATGGAAATGGCAAGAAGCAGAGAGCTGCAAAGCTCATTGCGCTGAAAAAAATGTCTCTCACCCTCTGACCTTTTAGATACCGAGCGAGATAGAAAGAGGATCTCATTGTGTATGAGGAAATGTTTCCTTGTTTGATGAATCATTGTCCCGCCCTCAGTCACATATAGAGTTCTGTATTTCTCTTCTATAAAGGCCAAACAAAGGGGTCCTCAATGAACACATGTGAAATGTTGAGATTGTGTCTTGACATACATGTAAAGAGAGGGTTAACGTACTTTCATTACCTACATGACATTCTCAAAATATAACAATCATTTTAAATAAAATGACTTTATAACTGACAAATTCATCAAGTAAATAAAATTCATATTAATTACTGAGACGAATTTGGTCCATTTCTTCTACTTTTCATTGTGGATACAATTAAAATGAAAACATACTATCGTGTATAACACATACAAATATGTATATGAGTCAATGTAACAATATAACAACGTTCATTTCCATTTACTATACGGTTATTATTGCTGGTCTCTTTAAAAGCATCAGGGTTATTTAGATTGATGAAACATACACGCACGCACACAATTTTGTGTGTGGTATTTCACTATGCTAAGTGAAACAGAAACGTTCCTCCACTTTTCACTGATAAAAGCAAATTAAAACCCCCTCAGATCTTGGCAGCATGCTACTGGCTCCTTGATTCAATAAGACATTTCAAATCAGCTTAAAAGCATTGGTTCGTAAAAAGCTTACATTGGCACTGAATATTAGATCACAATGTCGTGTTGTGAGCCTTTAGATTTTCTACAAAAAAAAAATCCCAACCAACAAAAGAATTTGGCGGTGTCCTTGGTGCTTTCACTAAAAAGCTGAAATCAATTCAATTGTTCTTTACAGTATTCACTGGTAAACACCACCACTGTGATGGCTGCATTCTTCACAGCCATGAGCAATGATTTGTGCAACAGTATTATGCGATTCATCTCTCTGCACCAAGTGAAATGTCAGTTTCTTCAAGCAGTTTCCCCAGCCTGTGTTTTTGGAAAATTTCACAGTGCATTTCCTCTTTCTTTTTTAAGGCTGTGTTTTGGTGTGTGACCGTGAGCAGCTCTACCCCATGGCTGAAAAGAAGATTCATGCAAAGCCTTATCACCAGCTCACATTGTCCACACTAGGTAAAAAGGACAGATGCTGGATATGCAGTTTTCCTTCGTTACGGTGCCTAAATCTGTTTTAGCTAGTCTGAGTCATAGCTACAAGAAAGAAAAAAAAACAAAAAACCAACATTCTTTTAAGTCTCCCAATCTTTACTTTGTCAAACCCTGTCTTTTCATCTTAGTGACATTTAAATCAGCAGATATGACAGAGTAGACGTGCGCATGTTTATTTTTGATGTACTACATCTAAGCTGCAGACAGACACTGAAGCTCTGTTTCATCGAGGCTTAATTAGGAAAGTAGGGTTATATCATCTTAAAAAAATAAGAATAACAAGCAATATTTTTCATTTCACCTTGAAAAATCAGTCTGATATAAACTTCATCGGTTCATTTAAATTAAGAGAGTAATCCTGAGTCGAGCAGGACCACCCTAAAAGTAACTCATGCTTTCTTGCATCTCATCAACAGTCTAAAGTAGCTTTAAAGTTGTGTAGCCGGTGGTGTGTCACCCTTCAGCACAGTTCAGGCAGCAGCTTTATGGATGCGTTAGGGCTGTCAGTGTCACTCACTGACTTCAACGGCCGCAGGGAGAAAGCAGCGATGCAAGATCAAAAGAGGACAAAGCACCCTGAACTCTCCATTGCAAACATAATTGGGGGGCTCATGGGTGTACAGTCTTTTAGAGCTGGACAAACAAATGGAAAAATGATTTACTTGTTGGTTGTAATTCACGTCAGGCATTTTATTTCATTGGGCTACTAATCTTCAGAACCAAGTCATCCTCACGTAGTTGTATGACATCATGGCCCCTCGTCGATTCTCAAAATGGTGCGACGCCCGGCCGGGTTGGCTCAATGGGTAGAGCAGGCGCACACATACTTGAGGTTTATGCCTCGACGCAGAGGTCCAGGGTTCGACTCCGACCTGTGTCGATTTCCTGCATGTCTTCCCCCTCTCCTTCCCCTTTCTCACCTGTCTTGTCCATTAAAGGCAGAAAAGCCCCAAAAAATAATCAAAAAAAGCCGACGCCTGCGAGCTACTTCAGCCAGTCAGCTCGAGCAACAACGCTGTATACACATGTGACATTCTCTCCGTATCAATAACCAAACACACCCCATCAATTTGGCTGCAAAATTTCCCTGTCAATGCTGCTGCCCTGCACCCGTATTGCTGCCTGCTCTTTAAAGGGGAACTATGCAGGGTTTTTTTTTTAGCTTAATGTACCTTAACTGAACAGAGTCATTGGAATGGTTATATGACTTTTTCGGGTTGAATGGTAGTCGTCTCGCGTCCCCCTAGCACCTGTAAGTGGAAAAACCACCCTTGCAACTTTCGGCCGGCGAGCCGTCAGGAAGTATCGCGTGATATCAGGTCTCGCGATGTAACAAATTGCTTCACGGCACACATACGCCCGTTCAGGAACCGGCTGACAAGGTAGCGATGGAGTTTTTCCACACCATCGTCATGGCTGAGCCGTCAAAAAGAAGCAGAAAGCTAGGAAAGCATTGTCGGAGGAACAGAGAAAGAGGAAACGGCAGACTGACCGAGTGAGGAGTCAGACACAAGTAAACATAGGAGCTGCCAAATATCTATTCCGAAGCTGTAGGGGGGGGCTCTATAGAGAAACCTGTGGCGAAAGGGAGTGATGAATGTTCTGCGGTTATAATAAACATTTCAAACATGAGTCGTCTGACTGAACTATATTAATGCGATTCATCAGTGCTGGAAGTTGCCAGTAGTGAGTATCTGCATCTCAAACAGCAATTTTCAGCATGATATGTCGGTTTGTGGTGATATGGGTCAGCATGCCAAGACCCCTGCCTTTGTCTCCTGCCTGACTGTTAACACATCAGATCCCAGCACCTTGCCTTGCAGGTGGTGTGCCCATATGGCAGCAGCTCTACACCACTCTTCGGGTTGCAGTACAATCCCAAACACTCAAACTCCCCTGCCGAGTAAGGCTCGAGCAGAGGGCTCCATTCTACCTAGTCCAGGTAAGGTTTCTCATTCCAAAGGTTGCAGCTATATAAGCCTCGTTTCAATCGCACACTTTCGGTATAGTACCTTTAGAACCATAGGTAACCCATATGGACGTGTACCTAAACACTAGCTCTATTTTGCGTTTCCACCACAGAGGGTACTATTAAATGTAGGCCGGGTTGTTACCGAATGGTATGGCCATGGACAGCAATGCGCTGAAAAACAAGCTGTAAAACCTTTTTATTCCTCATTGTTACATCCAGCTCTCACTGTATTTCCTCTTTACAGTGATGCAGGACAACGTCTGCACCAATCGCAGACTGCAGTGTTTCTAGCTCCACCTTTAGTATTTGATCAGTGTGCTAGGCACCTCAACAGAGGGGCAACGAAAAAATAGGAGGGAATGGAGCGGTTCTATTATTCACAACTTTTGACAATGGAAACGCGCAAAGTAACTTTTGTCTAAGGATCTAATGTCTAAGGAACTAAATTGAACTGAACCGGACTGCTTGGTGGAAACGAGGCTTTAGAGGTCTTGGAATCGCTCCTAGCCTGGCCCCCTCCTGGGACTAATTTGCCTCAAGAGACCAAGTGATGCTCCGGCTGAGACTATAGATGGATAGGTAGGATACACCAAAACCCATTTTAAGACCGAAAGCCAATGTTACCATTAAATACTACACTAGTAAGTCTACATTTTAAAACATAAGGAAACGGGTTGACATATTTCAAGCAATCTACTCAGGCTGTGAGTACAATTTGTAGTATGCTTTTCCCATGATTTAAATGTGGTATAACAGAGTTTATAAATATGCCTTAATGTTCTTTTTTTCATTATCATCATTGGTGGTAAAATATGTAGTAGTAAAGTAGCAGTAGTAGAGTAGTAGTATAAGTATTAGCAAGGATTTAGGGCACTACTTGATATTACGCTGAATTTTGATTTTATGCTGCAGAGCAGTGGAGTGAGTTTCTCAGATTCCCTGTTGGGATGAAAACAGGAGAAAAGAAAATGTTATTAAACTCCAGCAGCACAGTTTTCATGGATCATGATGATTTTAGTGCCCTTTCTCTCTTCCTGTCTTTGTATCTCTTCTTTTATGCAGTGATGTTACTTATAAAGGCTAATGTTCCAAGACATTCTCTTAAAAGCTGCTATATATTTGCTATATGCAAATCCTAGTCTATGGCTGCCTGAGGGGCTTTCTGTGGTTAATGCTGGGTGTGTGAGTGTGTAAGAGGCAATACTGTGTTTCAATATGGCCATGCCAATAAAGCCTCTCTGAACTGAACAGAATGAAGAGAGAGGGAGAGAGAGATTTATATAGAGAGAGAAATGACAAATACTATCTAGAATCTTCTCCAAAATAACCAAAAATGTACTGTATGATCAAACATTATGCTGAAAGCATAATATGGCAAACTCAAACCCATCAGGCAACAACAGATGGCCATTTTGACCTGAATGTAGCATTACTTGGTAATGCTAACACAATTTATTACACGGCTTTGTTGAATACTTGACTCAGTAAAACAGACCGTTGCTAAGTATAACAGACTGTTGCCATGGACAAAGTCCTGATCATAGACTCTGGCGGACCATTTTTAAATCAATAAAATTGTTTTAAAATCAATATCTGTGGTCATACGGAGCTCATACCGCTGATCAACAGATCACAAAGAGAGAGAGGGTGGGGGAAACGGGGATGGCTAACAGCGCTAATGGGAACAGTGTAAACAGAGCATTAGTTGGCCCACTCACAGGGGCGACCTGGAGAGCTGTGCTCATCGGCGGTGAAGTAAACCGTCCCGACCAGGACGCAGGTGTCATCAGCATATAACCACTGTATGAGTAGCCGTGTAATAAGTGGGATAAAGTAGAGTGAGCAAGTCATTATTGCGAATTAGATCCCCGACAGGGTGATGCAGTATCACACCACAAACTGCTGCATCGCTTTCTGATTTCCCAAACTATGAAGCGGCCCGAAGCCCAAATCACAGAGTGCACTTGCTTTAATCTCGTGTCAAAAATAAATCTGTGGCGTTAAAAGAAATTTGCGTTAACTCATTATTATCATGTTAATATTGACAGCCCTAGTTTTTATTATTTAAGTTTTCAAATAAATTGAAGGATTAAAAACTGTGTATTAACTTTGAGGAACTTTTTAAAGTGCCCATATTATGAAAAAAAAAATTGGGATTTGGGGTGTTATTTTGTGTCTCTGGTGCTTCCACACACATACAAACTTTGAAAAAATCCATCCATGCTGTTTTGAGTGAGATACGGTTTCTGAATGTGTCCTGCCTTCAGTATCCGGGTGAGCGGTTCAAAATCGGCCCGGATTGTGACGTCACAATCCGAAACGAGCTGGCTAACCGCATCCGTTAGCTCGTAGCGTTAGCACTGCTGCAACACACACAAGTTCACCATAATCTCCAAAAGAACTACTTACATGTGCGCCCTCGTTTAGAAATCTCCCAGCTAATCCTGCCTTGTAACTGACCAAAGTTGAAGAAACAGCCTCTCTTTTACTTCAATCGAGCTAGCTAGCTGACAAGAGCTACATCTGAGCTACTGCGCATGTGCGAGTGCAATCAAAGATAGTACAGAAGAAGAAGAAAAGAGGTCTTACTCTGTAGCTAAAACAGAGACCTGGTGAAAAGAGGATCTGTAGCAGTGAGAGAGAGCTGTGCAGTACAACAAAAATATGGTGTTTTTTGAAAATTAAACCATGTGAACCTATTCTGGTACAACCTTAAAATACAGTTATGAACCTGAAAATGAGTATAATATGGGCGCTTTAAATTATCATAGTTCACAGACCTCTAGCTCAAAGACTTGAGACTTGACTTGGACTCTAGCTCAGAGACTTGACTTGGACTCTAGCTCAAAGACTTGAGACTTGGACTATAGCTCAGAGACTTGACTTGGACTTTATCTCAAATACTTGAGACTTGGACTATAGCTCAGAGACTTGAGACTTGGACTCTAGCTCAGAGACTTGACTTGGACTCTAGCTCAAAGACTTGAGACTTGGACTATAGTTCAGAGACTTGAGACTTGACTTGGACTCTAGCTCAAAGACTTGAGACTTGACTTGGACTCTAGCTCAGAGACTTGACTTGGACTCTAGCTCTAAGACTTGAGACTTGAACTATAGCTCAGAGACTTGACTTGGACTCTAGCTCAAAGACTTGAGACTTGACTTGGACTCTAGCTCAGAGACTTGACTTGGACTCTAGCTCAAAGACTTGAGACTTGGACTATAGCTCAGAGACTTGAGACTTTGACTATAGCTCAGAGACTTGAGACTTGACTTGGACTCTAGCTCAGAGACTTGAGACTTGACTTGGACTAGCTCAGAGACTTGAGACTTGGACTATAGCTCAGAGACTTGAGACTTGACTTGGACTCTAGCTGAAAGACTTGAGACTTGGATTCTAGCTCAAAGACTTGAGACTTGGACTCTAGCTCAAAGACTTGAGACTTGACTTGGACTCTAGCTCAGAGACTAGAGACTTGACTTGGACTCTAGCTCAGAGACTTGAGACTTGACTTGGACTCTAGCTCAGAGACTTGAGACTTGAGACCTCTAGCTGGGGATGAGCAGTTCTCCAGAAAGCTGCAAGCAGCAATACCACAGGCTGCCTGTTCCGAACAGGCATGTTTTAACAGGCACTGAACTAATGTACACACAAAGGCTTACACAGACACTATAAAGGATTGATGGCACGGTTTTTTACATTAGTAAACATCCTGTGTGTATACATGCTGATAGTCTTTATCAGCCCTGCACTGCCACCAGTCTCAGGCTGTCTTGTCAAACAGCTTACCTGCTATTGTCAGGGCAACATTTTACAGGATGTGACAGTGTTTGTAGATAAAATACATTGGAGAGAAGGGGTAAGGACATAATGTGCATGTTTCTGCAATAGTATTTATACTGAATTCCCACTGTATTAGTGTTGTGATTGTGATTATACCTATATTCCTCAGGGCAAAATGGAATCATCCGCCATCTAGAGTTATCTTAACAAAATGCAGGATATTATGTCACTGTTAGTAGGGCATTGGACACTTTCATAATGAAATGGCAGTTCAGAAACTGCAACCTAACAGCTGGGGCTGTGTAAAAACAAACATCTGTGCATCTCAATGCATAAATCTTACTCTGGAAAGCCAGCTACAGTGATTTGAAAAAAAGAAAAAAAAAGAAACTGTTGAATGAAGTTGAGTTTGAATAAAGTTCTTTAATATTACATTAGGTTGTTATTAAAATACAGTCTCCTGTTCAGCTGGTTTAACATGTTTCGGTTACCTGTTCAGTTTCAGTCTTTCGCATACACTAACAGTACAGCATATTGAACTGATGTCATTTGAAATTTTGCATCTTGAATCTTTGAACAAGAGAAATTGTGTGAAATCAAACCAAATTGTTGGCAGTATGTGAGATTTGGAAATGCATTACATTTTTAATTAAAAGTATTTTATGATGGACACAGCTGTACAACGTAAATTCATAAAAGACCTAAGTGTTTACAATAACTATGCCCGCAACCAGTCAGTCATCATTTATTTTTATTTATTTAACCTTGATTAATACTCAAAGGGCATTGAGGTTTCCCTCATTTTCAATGACGATGAGTTTACATCAAGAGTCATACACAAAAGACAGTTCTAATGACAAATAAACATAAGCAAAACTAAAAACAAACAGTTGCAATTTAAAATAGCGGAGAGCGGAGACACCAAATGTTTAAAAACAGTAGCAGATGGGAGACCCTATAACCTCAGAGTTTGTTCCAGAGCGTTCCACGCATAGATATAGAACAATAGATATGACATGTAATTCTGACTTGCCATTCCAGGATGGAAGCACTTGGCGGCCATCTTACCAGGGTTAAGTTTTAGAATTGCTTCCATTGGAATCAATGGGGAAAGAGGCTCATGTTGTCTTTATTATCCTTATATTTTTCTACCAATACATCAATAGTGGTTTTAATTCAAAGTAATGACTGTAAGACAACTGTGCCTTTCTAGAAAGAAACAAAAAATAGAGGTTTGGGTGGAATTTTGATTGCTATAGCTCCAAGAGAACAAGTAATTCGTTCAATTATGAAGATAATCTCATAATTTTGCATTTGTATTGCAGGTAATAATTTTATTTTTTCAATTTTGCATGAACTTAATAAGTAAAAAGTGTCTTTGGTATTCTGAATGGCTAATATACATTAAACAATATTTTTTAATGTCAATCTCAACTATAAGACCACATTTCCCATCAACCCCGCTACCTCCTGTTTAGCGTTTGTTTTCTTACTGTCAGCTGGCCGGCGTGGAGTTTGTTTTGACGATGAGCGGAGTAGTTGAAGAGCCTCGCTAGCCTCAATGAGTTTTTGTTGATAAAGACTATAATGACTTCACCAGAACTGTTGGTGGACTTGTCGCAATTTTCATTGCGCTAACGTTATGGACATTACATCTACGATAGTAATGTGGAGACTTGCTGCTGAAGTAGGAAGTCTTTCTGGACGTTACTTTACCTCGTCAAGACATGGATTATTAAGTTTTAATTTGCTTTACTGAAAGGAAAATCGTGTAAAGGCATGAGGTAAGCTGACAACAATAGATAGTTAATATAATAGAAAAGTTAATATATGATGACTGACAGCAGGATTCAACATGGCTAATGTTTGGGGAGCTAACGTTAGCTGGTGAAAATGTACCGTTAAGTGCGGCTGGTCTGTTAGGCTCCGTGTTGCTGGATGTGGCTACTGTTGATTTGTGAAACGTAACTTTACTCTATGTGTAACGTTACAGTACTTGTCGTTAACTTTAATTTAACTGAAAACTTAACACAGATTGAGTGAAATCAGCCGCAGCAGTCAATGTATGTATGTCAATATTAACGACATGTTAAAAAAACTGTTATAACGTTACTAAATGTCTTATTTGAGGTAAAAAATCAATCAACTAAAACTATGTTTGCGGTTCATAAATGATGTTAAGAGCTATCTAGCAATCACCACTAACTGACATCTCAGCCGGTCTGTTAACAGTTGCTAGGCAACGTAACTAGGTAGCTAACTAGTTCACCAACTTTTCTGTATTTATAGTTAAAAAAGAAGAGAAAAAATACTCTATCTACTCCTACTGACGTGTGGAAAGTGATGGCAGCCTCCTGGGTCTCTTGGGTCCTTCTGGTAAAGCAGTTAGGTGCTGCACAGCTGACAACCATACTTGCTGCCATAGGTGACAATTGTAAACAGTACCCTAGTAAGATGGCCGACAGTTATGCCATAAGTTATGACGTCATGTCATATCTATTGTTCTATATCTATGGTTCCACGTGTCGAAGAAAAAAGCCGTTTTACCAATATCTGAGCGCGCGAACCCTAAGAGTGAGCAAATTGTTGATAGCAACCAAGATTCCAATGTAATAGGGAGGAGATATAGAGGCAGTTTACCACTAATGACTTTAAAAACAAACAAGTGCCAGTGGTAACTGCCCCTCAAGGAAAGAGAGGACCAGCCAACCTTACTATATAGAGAATGCAGTGGTGTGTATTAGAACTATCACCTGTGATAAATCTAAGGGCGGAATGATAAACAGAGTCTAATTGTTTCAGTGTAGATGTAGCTACATAAGCCTAAGTCGGTGGTGAAGTGAAACCACGTAACCTTGCAATCATAACAACATAAAATGACATTCAAGCTTATTTTCTCAAAAATGTACTTCAAATACTGAGTGGACATGTCCAGGAGCAACTGTAACTTTGCCGGCTTTTTTTTTCACTAACATGCATCCGTTTGATATTTTGGTGGTCATCAGTGTAGGAGGAGAAGCGCCGTATAGGGGAAGTGTCATTTAAAATCTAGTTGCACACTGCTCTTCTAATGGCAACATTGACCCCGTTTTGCACTGTCCCTAAAACACAATCGTCTTTCTAATTCTAACCTGTCTCTATAAGCCTCCATGCATGCACCATCTACCTGCAGCAAGTTACTAAAAGTGCACCCCCACTTTCTCTCAACACTTAACGTACTGCGCTTCATGCCCCACTTCAGTTCTGAGCTACATTAAAAAAAAAGTGTCTGCTTCACAGCAAGCAATGTCTATTTTAAGTTTAACATACTACATTTATTCATTAGGAGTCTGGCAAATAGGTATTTTTTTCCCACAATATGTGCTTATCCGTATATACATTACCTCCGTAAATGTATAATTGGTTGCAACATTAAAGTACCCTTTATGTGCATTTTTAGAGCCTGTGAGTGCATCGTCCTGTCACGTCATGGTACAATGTTATTAGTTAGTTACAGTTATCAGTCTAAAAACGATACTGGACCAACAGGATTTCTCCTGATCAATTACCACTCTAGCAAAGACAGGACCAACGGTGCGTCGTGGTTTCAAAAATGTTGATAACACAAACATGTCATTGTATGAATATGGTTGAACTTTGCAAAATAGTACAGTATGAGTGGAACAATTTCATAAGAAGAAATAATACTATCTAGATGCAGTACAGTATACGCAGGAATATATCACACAGCCTAAGCCTGGGTATTAAAATATTGGTGTGTCATACTATACATGCTGCACTGCGTTAATTTTCTTGGACTACTCTGCGTGTTGTTATAGTCCAGTGTGATGTATTGGGGGTTCTGGTAGACTAATGGAGTGTATGGGCAACTCTGAGTAAACATCCTGCAGATGATAAAGCTCCTGCATCCAGCAGTGATCCATTTCCTGGATAGGAACACATTTTGTTTTGACTGGGACAATACACACACACACACACACACACACACACACACACACACACACACACACACACACACACACACACACACACACACACACACACACACACACACACACACACACACACACACACACACACACACACACACACACACACAAAAAAACACACACAAACACACACACACACACACACACACACACACACACACACACAGCTATTCCTGCGCACAGCCAGACAGAGGGGTTGGCTGTTTCAGGCTGGAAGGCACTAACAGCAGCAGAGCTGACACTGCAGGTGGGGTGTGTGTGTGTGTGTGTGTGTGTGTGTGTGTGTATATATATATTTGTGAGGTCGAGTGAGTTTCATGCCTTGAGAGAGGACACAGGTATCTTTTGTTTTAATTATTGTGAGCAGCGCAAGATTTTCCTGAGGGTTTCCTATAATATTAGTAGAATGTTGAATAGTGCCCATTAGAAATTTGTCTGTAGGCCTATCAATCTGTTGTGGCAAGAAGGTTATTCAGACAGCCTCTCTAGCATTAACAACATAGTTCAAATGCAGCTTTCAAACAGCAGCACTTCAAAAATGTGGTTTTGTCATGACGACTCTGTGCTGTCAGTGTTGTTGTACCATTGACTAAAGTAGCCTACATTTCTTGACTATGCGGTCCTGCCATATTGTTCGCTGACAAAACATTGTATGGCGCGAGATCAAGAGTCAAGATGTGATTTACAACGTTAAAGGCAATATGAAAGTATTTTGTACAAAAGAATATTTAAGTATTCTATTACTGTAATGCTGTGTTTATTGGCTAAATTACAGACACACTGCATGCATAACTTGGGAAAAATCACATCACATCAAAAAAACATTGTGAGTCTTACATGAGGATCATGATGCAACAGCCCACCCTGGCTGAAATCAGATTTCTTCAAAAGGTTCTTTGTGGCTTAAAATGGTTTTAGGATTAGGCTTGGCTTAAGTAAAGGGTAGGAGCTAGGAAACACAATAAATCAATGAGGGGCCTCACAAATGTAGCACAAAGGTGTGTGCCCCTGTGTGGGTATGTGGGCATGTATTTGCGCTCTTGTTATGTAGCACTTCCAGTAACTCCATGGCCAGGGGTGCATTGTCCTAGATAGTAAAGGTGTGTGCTGTCTGAGATGCAGAGCTCAGTGAAAAGTAAAAATGGAGCACTGGTTTCCGGGGGAAAGTAATTTAAATTTTAATGAAGACAGTAACTTAACCCTCTAATGAGCAATGACTTCATGCAGTCGCAAAACATGTTCAACCCACCTCTTCAGTACTCGGCCCAGTCACAGATTTATGATACGGTTTTCCAGCATGAGAAAGGAACTATGGAAATAGTAATGCAAATGTAAATATTCTATGCCTTTTCCTGTCCAAGTTTAGATTAAGTACATATTCGTGGATATTGCCTATGTTTTGAAAAAAGCAAAGAGCTTCCCTTTCCCTCTTGACAGTTAAGTTGCTGCATGGACTCTGAAAATATTTTAAAATCATTGGCAAATGATGTTTTTAAATGATCGACATTACTAGTTTTGAGGGATGCAGGCTTATTTTTTGGTGTCAGTGGAGCAGCATCAAGGATTATTTCATTATTTTTGGAAGAGACAGAATAAAAAGAAAGTATGTAGGCTAGTAAATGAAAAAGTTATTGTTATTGCAGGATAAACGGGGGTCCCTGTGGCTTAGGCGTTAAAATGCCAACCATGGACCACAACGTCTGCTGTTAGAGTCCGGCCGGAGACCTTTATTGCAACTTTTCCATCTAATAAAAGGCATAAAGACAATATTATTTTATTTTTGTTTGTGTAATATTAAATATGACTTTTTTTAATGTTCAGTTACTTATATAATTGGGGGATTATGCATAATAAGGGCAACAATTCCTACACTAATTGTTCGATGTTGATATAAACACCCTCAATTTAAAAACTCACTTAAACTGCACTTTAAACTCAAAGTCATTGCTTTATTTCAAATACAATGTCCTGAAGAATAGAGAAAAATCAACACAAACTGTGTCCCATTGGAGAAACATTAACCATTTTGAGGCTAACACTGGCCACATCACTCAAAACTAGCCTCAAGCATGAATGAGATCAATCCAACAGTACATGTTGCAGTAGGGCGACTTACAGAAATAACTCAAACAGTTAACTGCTCTTTGCACCCACTACCACAGCTTCTGTGTTGACTGAACATGATTTTGACAGGAGGGATATGTCACTTGCTTGACCCAAATTAATTATGCAAAGCGAAATGGTAAATGAGTCAGATTATCAGGCTATCAGAGCCATGCTACATTCGATTTTCAGCCTATGGGCTACAATGTGTATTACTGAACTTTGAAATGTGTTTTACTTGTCCCTTTGGTATTTGCTCCAAAGTAAATGCTTTTTCATTTGCTCAGTGTGCATTGTGCAAAGGTGGGAGGAGAAACACAACAAGACAGATGTTTCAAGTACATGTGGCACTGCTAGTTGTTGCTATGAGGTTGGTTCACGCTTATGCAAACTAATGTGCCGTGGCTTGACTTTTACTTTATCTCCACAAACAGTATTTCTATGGCAGAGTCTTTGTGACCACGCTGAACCTTGTCAACAACATTTTAATACTAGTCTGCGCCGCGCTTTTCTATTTGATGAACCATTCCTGTCATGTGTCACTGTGACTGGAACAAAGGTATGACACCAGTAACGTGATGGCTGACAGTATTATCACTACAGATAAAGTTAAAGAGGTAAAGGGAGAGGAGAGGAGAGGAGAGGTTAGGAGGTGCTGTAACGTAATGTTGACAGATTGTCAGATAGTCCTCCAAGGCATCCAGGGACACTCCTGTCTTAAGTCTATAATACCACATAAGTTGAGCCAAGGTTCTCCGTTATTTATGGGTATCAAGGCACGCAAGAGCAAGACGCTGTTCTCACATTTAGTTGAAGCGCCTTCTCTGCTCACTTGCAAAGGTGGGAAGAGTACCAGAACGTCATCAACAGGAAACACTGCTGAAGTAACTGCAAGATTTACTTTAATGAACAGCACAGAGAAAAGGTGCAATTGGATTTTTGAAGTTAAAGCTACTGAGTTGCTACAGTGAAAGGTGGCAACCTGATTAACTATTCTGAGAGACTATACTAGGGCTGTACTCAAATCAGATTTTTTCTAATTCTAAATCAGATTTGGCTGTTCAATGCGAAGATTGGACTATTCGTTCCTTTTTTCAGAGAGAGCTCACAAGGGATGCGATAAATAAAGCGAAAATAAAGAAAATGAGTCAACATGAGAAAGTCTTCAATCATTAAAACAGGAGGTGCTCGGTTTCAAGAAAAGGAATTACATTATGTCTGTAAATGTATTTTCAAATTGTCCATTTATTCACGCAAAGGTCCACTGTTTTTCCTGTAAACTGTCTGAAATGATCAATGGCTCTGCTCTACACTCCTGCAGTTTGTTATTCATTTTCCCACTCTCTCTCTCTCTCTCTCTTCAACCCTTTCTCTTCCTCTAATTTTAGAAGGGTCAGAGACAGTGAGACAGTATTAAGTCAATTAACTTAAAAGGTTTAGATAGGCTATAGCATTCAGACTGGATACCTAAACATTGAATGCATGCTAAATTATTTATTTTAATAGTTTGTCTGCCTATAGGCCTTATAATGTGACCAGCTACTTGACAGGATTTGGTGTGCTAAGCTGTCTTTTCTCCATTTTAACTTCATTTTACAGACAGAGGTGAGACTGACAATGATACAGAGAGCACAGGGAGAGGAGATATAGAGAGGAGGGAGATAGAGAGAGGAGATGAGGAAAGAGGAGGAAAAGAGGCAAGACAAACAGAGAATTTAGAAACAGAGACAGGACAATTCAAGAGAGAATTAATGTATGAATTGAATAATGATTGTGTGACTTATGAGGGAACAACCAGTGATACCCTTGGTACCATCAAATGATAGCCTATAGCGATGTCATCAGGATACACATGCACCGGTAGGCCGTGGCCCACCTTACCGGTGACCGCGTCGCAGTCCAAATGATCACAGAATGTATAGTTTACCCACCTCTTTTTTTACCACTACACCCCTGCGGTTATTAACAAGCAGGCAACTGAGTCCCAGTTCAACGTCCGTGTGGCTTGGACATAAGTTTCACGTCTTATACCGGTCGCACAACCGCAGTGTTGCATGCGTTGTCGTGGACACATGCAGCCACATTCCCAGTATGGAACCTTTTTGTGCGTCGTTGCAGCCGGTACTGGTCTGCAGCGGTCAATGAACTCTGAGCGTCTCTCCACCGCGTCCACCTGCGAGGTTGTCAGATGTGTGTCTGCCTGGCATAGTGTGTAGGACGGTCTTTTTAACCCGCCAGATCATATCAATGAAAGTGCCATGGGTCACACAGCCGGCCATTGTAATCGCCGTGCTCGTGAGAGCAGAGAAACTTAGCAGAAAAAGAGAGCTTAAAACGCAACTTGCTAGGAACTAAGAAATATATTGTAGAGCCTATTTTTCCTTTTACCATGCAACAAACTTTTTGAGACAGGGATATTTCTTCTTTTTTTTATAACTGAATTATTTTTGTCAGTTAAAAAGGTCAAATGGTTATTTATTAACATCCAAAGTAACATTATAATTGATAATTGTTTATTTTAAGTACGAAAACATTTAGAGGCTTACGAAAATATTACAGTTTTTAATATCATATTCAAACCAAATACTGCAAATATTACATTTGTGGTTGATTTGACTGAATTAACTAGAATTATAAAACAGTCACAGACTACAAATGTGTCCACAGAAGGAGTTGAAATTCTCTCCTTGTGCCTTCATGTTTCGTAGCATTTTAAATGTGTCTTTGTGAAGTGGACTGCGGCAATGTATCACCGAAATACAATGCTTGCTGAGAGTGAACTCCACCTTCACACACAGATTGTTCTATTTCATCCTTTTGCGATACCAACTAACCATTTTCACAAGGGCACAGTGTGTCACTCAGATGGTGACACACATGCTACATCTAAATTACAAATCATTCTTACAAGTAGTGGCATAGGAGGCGAGAAGGGCAGCTGATCCTCAAACAAACAGGATTACTTCTGAATATTTGCAAAACTATTTTACAGACTAATAACAAAATGTATACTGGAGACACAAAGAAGCTAAGCAAATGCCAAAAAGTAGCAATAAAGTAAAACATGTAGATATGACAGCAAGTTGAAAACACAAGGGACTTTTTACCATCACCTATTGAGAAGACCTAAGAACAGAAAAATGTTCTCATGCAGCGCAGATGAGCATATACTGTGTACAGTAATGAGGAATGTATTTAACCATTGATTCAAGTTAAAAGAAAACCAGCTAATCTCTAATGGCATGGGCCTTATTTAAAGAAATTGCCCAAAGTACCATAATAATTAATTCACTACTATCTCAGTCATGTCAATTCTAAATATTCTCTTTAAAGTTCCCCAAAATATTATTTTAAAGACTGTTCATTTTAAAATAGGATAGGACTAATAATATTATTAGAAGGCTAATTTTACATAGCAGATAGGCAGTGGTTGCCTGCTGGGACAAAACAAGGAAGATTTGTGGTTTACTTTTCAGAATATATTCGACGTGAATGATGAAAGGAGTAAAACATGGCATCTGCGAATTCTACAACAAAAAGACATTCATCACAGAAATGCTTAATGTGACAACCCACCCCTACTTCGCAGGCATAATGTTGCTCAGGGTGAAGGAACAAAGGGAGACAGAGGAGAAGAAAAGGAGTTTAGGCAGAAGTAAGTGAAATAAGGAGAAAAAGTTAAGGATTTTTTCTTTTTCTCTTCCAGGCTGTTTGGGGTCTGCCTAACTCATTCTTCCAGAAAGTGAAATCAAATCAGGAAGCATTCGGTTGTCCAATAATGTATCTTACTCTTAGCTTGTGTCACAGCAGAGAAAGAACACATGGCTAAAAACGCAAAGAGACAGAGAGAGAAACCACTCCACGGACATGCAAACAAAATGACTGAGACTTTTTGTTTTCGAAAAGATATGCCATCACATTGTATCAGACCTATAATAAGTGCATGGACAAATCAAACAAATGTTTTTTGTATATATTGTAGTGACACCCGAGTTGCAGATATACGAAGCAGTGTTTTCCCTAATACAGATAATCCCCTTTATCAGGTTATGAAAATGAACTATTCTACCAAAGACAACTGCCCTTGTATTAACCTTAGCCTATTATAAATCCACCCAGGTGGTGTTTTCCCCAGAATATTGCATCCAATTCACTACCTGCTTTTTTATTTCATTAAGCCTTTAATGCAAAGTCGCTGATTGCCAGACTAAGAGTTAAAGCTTGTTAGCTAGTCCTACAGTCAATATTATGCAGCACACAAAGTGAACCTGGAAATGTCTGAAACACAAGTAGCCCTAGGCTACTTTTTTTTTTTTTTTTTTAAACGACAACACAATTCATCGTAATGCTACCTCAGCTGACAAGGGCAACCTGGAACCAGACGGGAGGCTAATACAGCACACCTCAGGGTGACATCCAGTTTGGCTAGACCAAAAATATATTGAGTTTTGTGATCCGTTGCACCCTCACTGGCAGGGTTCAACATTAGCACTATCCACCAGTCAAATGCTGGTCAAATATGCAATTGGCTGGTAGATTTGCTTCACTCACCCGCCAATAAAAACAATTGTAATCTATTGAGTGGCTGGTACAATTTTAACATTTGCTAGCCATTTGGCTGATGGACGAAAAGTTTGTAACCCATGGCTACTGGGTATTAAAACCTATTGATAAGCCTGTTATGTTTGTGTTGGGTATGCAAAACCCATAAACAGACCATAAAGAGTTTGATTCTGGTATTATATTTACTGAAAAGCTTTTTCAGAAAAAAAAACCTAAATATTTCCACCTTTTCACTTGGCTTTACTTGGTATTGAATCAAATAAGGAAAGCAATGAATGCCCCCTAAAACTCTCTAATGGGAATATTTATCCATAAAGTGTGCCGATCGGTTTGTGTGTTTGAGGTTGGGGCAACTTTTCATCTGCTGGTTTCTCTGTCCTAACAGAAAGTCAAACATTGGCTGTCCTTCCCTCCTTCAGTTTGGGCTGTCCGTCTTCCCACCACCTGCTGGCCCTGTGTCTCACTCCGTCTGTCAGTGTGCCGTTACATTATGGTAATTGTTGGCCTGTATTGGGTTTACATGTGCACAGTTTGCATGGTTTAGGTAATAGGAGCCTAATGTGAGCGTGAAACCTTCAAATTCATCCAATACGGTTACCAAACGGAATCGCTCTAGGGAGGATTTCTGAAAGCTCAATGTCAATTTCCTCCCTTCCTCTGCTGCTACCCATCGACATTTAATTTAATACTGCAGGACTGGGCGGAAATCTCACAAGAAGGAAGAAAAATGAAAGATTACAGCAAAGATAGTCCAACAAATTGTGCTGGAAATTGTTCATTAAATCCGACATTAAGAACAAGCATTGGACAACACAAACATTAAAGGGGTGATAGAATGATTATATAGGGTATTTTACACTGTTCCTTAAGGTCTCCTAATAGGGTATGTAACATTGTTTGGGCTGAAAATTGCCCGAATGCTATTTTATTAGGCTCTTAACTACCCTGTGAATATGGCTCTATTTGGAACAAGAGCTTTTCTTCCAAATATGGTATGCTCATTAATATTCCGAATGAGCTACTTGCTGATTGGTTTGAGCAAACTACATAGAAACACATGGGAGACTCTCATATTTCAGACACTGCAAAGTTATACATTGTTTATCGGGCTATTCCATTACAAAATTCACTTCTGAAACTTTATGTGAGAAATCAACTATGTAAAGCTCAAATATGGGCCGCTTTACGAAAATGGATGGCTAACTGCAACTTTTGTCCGACTGTGTGTTGGAGTTCAGCGCCAGTGCTGCCTGTGTTGCTGCCTCGCCGCCCGGCCTGTCTTCCTTCACAGACCCCGGCCTGCTATGAGGTACTTGGAGCTGGCAGCCCACTGCACACATACCTGCGCAAAGTCACCATCTCTTGGGCTAATGACAACCAAATGCCCCTGCCCTGACAGAGCTCCAGGGCTTGCAACTCCCCTCTTCCTGCTAGCTAAATGCCCAGTGTATGTGAGTGAGAGCGCGGTCAGCGAGCTTGTTACGCCAGCAATCTCTTACCACAGGTTTCAGTTAATCTTTGAATGTGTGTAATTATAATGTGTTGAGTTATTTAAACAAACAATTGGGGAAATAATCGCCGCTTGTCCGCGAGTCCCATTGATAGAGCCTGCGGCTGGATGTAGATTTGTAGCTACAAATCACGGATAGTTAGCTTTATTTTCGGCGTCATTCCGATTATATTTACAGTTTGAATTTCGTCACGCCACGTTTACAACATCTAGCTACATGTCTTATAAAGTTAACAACGGTGTCAGATTTCAAATTAATGAATATTTGTGAAGAGTAGGGCTTCCGTTAGCTGCAACTGTCCCTTCAATCCTAGCTACCTGTGTAGCTACAAATCACGGATAGTTAGCTTCATTTTCGGCATCATTCCGAGTATATTTACAGTTTGAATTTCGTCACGCCACGTATAGAACATCTAACTATGTCTTATAAAGTTAACAACGGCGTCCGATTTTAAATTAATGCATATTTGTGAAGAGTAGGGCTTCCGTTAGCTGCAACTGTCCCTTCAAACCTAGCTACCTGTGTAGCTACAAATCACGGATAGTTAGCTTTATTTTTGGTCGTAATTCGAGTATATTTACAGTTTGAATTTCGTCATGCCACCTATACAACATATAGCTAAATGTCTTATAAAGTTAACAACGGTGTCCGATATCAAGTTAATGAATATTTGTGAATTTCAGAGGAATTCTAAGAGGAGGCTAGCTAGCTCTCATTGATAGAGCTACATCCAGCAGCAGGCTCTATCAATGAGACTCGCAGACAAGCGGCGTTTATTTCCCCAATCGTTTGTTTAAATAACTCAACATAATTACACACATTAAAAGATTAACTGAAACCTGTGGTAAGAGATTGCTGGCGTAACAAGTTCGCTGACCGCGCTCTCACTCACATACACCGGGCATTTAGCTAGCAGGAAGAGGAGACTTGCAGGCCCTGGAGCTCTGTCAGGGCAGGGGCATTTGGTTGTCATTAGCCCAAGAGATGGTGACTTTGCGCGGGTATAGAGTGCTGTGGGCTGCCAGTCGTGACGCAGCTCCAAGTACCTCACAGCAGGCCGGGGTCTGTGAAGGAAGGCAGGCTGGGCGGCGAGACAGCAACACAGGCAGCACCGGCGCTGAACTCCGACACACAGTCGGACAAAAGTTGCAGTTAGCCATCCATTTTCGTAAAGCGGCCCATATTTGAGCTTTACATAGTTGATTTCTCACATAAAAAAGTTTCAGAAGTGAATTTTGTAATGGAATAGCAGAGATCTGCGTGACCTAGCTAGATTCAGAAGACTACCTGATCTCAGGTCAGTTGTGTAGCTTATGTAAATGTTGGGGCGTGACCGTTCTCTTAAAGGAATATTTCACCGCTGGAAAGCTGAATATATCTTTAAATTGGGTCACTTATGTAGTAGAAATGTGAAAAAAAAATTGAAATTGGTGCCTTCTAGGCCGAGAAAAGCCAGAAAATGTGTTTTGGTCTTATATGGATGAAAAACACCAAATCCCAGAATGCACCTGCTTCGTTGCTTTGAGTCCACTCCCAAACCACGCCTACCGCTTGACAGACCAACAGAGGCATTCAACTCAACTCAAGCGTGTTTTATTGTCATTTCAACCATATACACGAAACAACGTTTCATCGTGACTCAAGTGGTGTTACACATTTAACATATATAAAAACGACATTATATAAAAACGACATACGAAACAGGCTACATTTAGTACACACACTTTATAGGCTCCGTAAAGAGTTCAGCTAACGAATACTAGCATTGGGCGGTGGGTGTAAAACCGAGCATAAACACAGCCGTGAATTAGTGTGTAATGTAGAGATGGTCGGCATTTAACAGTCACAAACTCCACCAGCAGTTAGCAGTTAAATGGATACAAATCACCACATTTCGCGCCACTTTCGGTGTTAACACAGCCCACCTCTTTTACCTGGCGACAGAGCATCTCTGCTCGGAGGGCTAGCAGGCCTGGTAGCTGGACAGTCCGGTACACTATTCAGGCAGGTTTCCACAACAAAAACAACGGCAGTCTCTGAACTCACGTTGGGGTGTCGTTGAAGTTGGATGTAGTCCAGCTTGTGGTCTAAATGAGCGGACACTTGCAAGCAGGATCCGTAAAGTTCAGCTAACGCATACTAGCATTGGTGTAGCTAAACACAGAGTATAAACACAGCCGTGAATTAGCGTGGAATGAGATAATTCGGCATTTAACAGTCACAAGCTCCACCAGCAGTTAGCAGTAGCTAGTTGGATTTTATTTCTACACCAGTCCGTTTAACACAGCCCACCTCCACGGGCCGGCGAGAGCAGCCTGGTAGCTGGATAGTCCCGGTTCCGTACACGTGTTGTTCAGGCATGTTTCCACAACAACAACAAAACACAGCAGTCACTGAACTCACGTTGGGATTTTCGTTGAAGGAGGATGTAGTCCAGCTTGTTGTTTAATGAGCAGACACTTGCAAGCAGGATGGATGGGACAGGTGGACAGCTAGCATTAGCTTTCCACCTAGCCGATGAGGATGTCCCCTAGCCGGCTAGCGGCATTGAGCAACACCGCTGGTCTCCGTGCAGGCGAAGCTCACGTAGTGTGCTGAGTATTCCGTCTGTAATAACGTTTCCTCCATATTCTCCGATCTGTACCGATGTATCCGGTTGTACCCCGATCCGGGTAGTTTGAATGCAGATAATTGTTGTAAATGTTTTCTGCTGAAAACCGAAAGCCTGTTTAGCGAAGATTCAAGATGGCTGACAGTCGTTTTCATTCGGAATACCTCGGCCAGACTCGGCAGTCCAACCCCCTGTGGGCGTGTTGAAAACATACGGAAGTAGATCCTACTACTGGCTGTAGTCCTTTGCCTCTGGCCCAAAAATCTTCCAATGACGCAAAAATCGTCATTTTACGACATCGGAAGATTTTTTTCCAGGCCCCAAATGCAGAAATCTCTCGTCTCAGGGGGACATGAGGGAGGGAGGCACGGTCATTCAGAAATACTATCGGGTTTCTACTGATACAAAGCTGAATGCTAAATCGGTGAAGTATCCCTTTAATACATCCATGGGCTGACAAAGGTTCCGGTTTTTGGGAGGTTGACGTCAACTTCCAGCTTTGTTGAGATTCGCCCGTTTTCAGCGGCAGTTTCAAAATATGAGATTTTCATAGTAAAGGGGTGTCAATGGGATTTTGAGCTTCTATGTATGTCCTATTTACCCACCGAACTGTCCTCATTCAACTATGACAGGGTAAAATTTTGCATTCTATCACCCCTTTAAAGACGCTAATAATGTCACTGTTTTTAGTGAAGACTACACTTTACGCACAAATAATTGATTTACACAAAGACATGAAGAAGACTGACAGTTTTTTTTAGAATGTGCTGACTTTTTGACTTTTGTGGTTACGTTTTTAACATTTTGACAACATTGAATGTAAAATTGGAAGCTGGCTTTCATTTCAAAGTTTAGTCTCCCAATCTTAATAAAGAGGGCGTAGTGTCTGTAGTAGTGTTCACTGATGCTTCACATTATTCTACACTTTAACTCCCTTCAATTCCTCTTGATTATTCAAAATAAATGTCACCTCAAAGGGCCATTGAGGGACCAGGCATTAAAAGCTTGAAAAGTAAAAGAAAAGTCACATTAGTAAAGATTTACCTTCCAGACTAATAAGATGTGCAGCCAACTGTTTAGTATCAGATGGCCTTGCAGGAGTGAATGAGAGTTTGAAAGAGATAATTGAGTGTATGGGGGAACATAAGGAGAGAATGTTTTTACTTACAAGGTACATATTACTACCAGTTTGGAAGTATAGAAAGTACATTTACTTGATGTAGTCTGATGCTCAGTTTGAGTATCTTTTCTTTCTTGTATTTTCTAATAATTGGACAAAGTAGAATAGCACGGCCTCTCATGGCCAGAAGGCGATGTCAGTGGTGGACAAACTGAATCATTTGTGACTCCATTTATTTTTGTTGCCAAGCAGTTAAGGTTAAAATACACAGACACTTTGTGCATTACCCAGTTCATAACATGTGAAGAGAGAGAGAGAGGCATAAAAGAACAATATTTAAGATATTATGAGCTATTTATCTAAAAGCTGTCATCCCCTTCACCTGTGCATTAGAGGCAACAGGCTCCATTAATGTCTCTTGTTGACCAGATACTCTGCTATTGTTCAGTGAAATGACTGTGATCTAGGTAATCACAGCAGTTTCCTTTTAATGCTCAACAACATCTCCCATGTCCAAATGGCCTATTAACAATTTGAAATAAAATTATGCCATTATCCTCCCCCCCCCCAAACTGTGTTTATGGAAATAATAGCACAGGTTTTATACATTTTTTAATTAAGCATCTGCTCAAATTAGGACTTGAAAGATATTTTAGATTTTGCCACAGCAGCACTGTGAGATGATGAGAAATGCAGCTTGGTGTTTGAAGTCTAAACAGGGGTGAAGGGCAATGAATAACTAAACAGTTTTTAGACACTTTTACATGCGCTTCATCTATTAAAAACTCTGATAAGCTTAGACATTTTCATGGTCATAGCTTCCAAATACTCTAAAACTGGTAAACTGGAACTGTGGAGGGGTCCCAAAAATATATAAACACTATCCGTTAGCCCTGGCCTAATTGCAGGGTCCAACACATCAAATTCATGAATGCTATTTTATGACATTTTATAAAAATACTTATTTTATTATTTTCGGACACGCTGTTGGATGCTGTCCTCCTCTCCTGCTTCAATGCCTAACAAATATCTCTCTTTCTCTCCCTGACCCTGTCTTTCACTGGTTGAAAATATTGTAAACAAATTAATAACATAACTAATTCCACTGGTCGGACTGTTGAGCTCCGTTTCAGAGTGATAGCTCCGGTTCAGGCTGGTCCTCATCCTCAACACGGGCCTTTTTCAGTCGCGGAAAATACTTTTCAATACTCCTCTGGATTGTAGCAGCAAACATTCAGTGTAAGAGTAAAAAATGACATAACATTATTTATAATAAGTTTATTTGATTCACAGCTGCTACATATAGTGTTTTGACCTCGACAACCAAAGTGCATTTTCACCGCAAACTTGTGACTAGTTAACTTTCTAAAGCAGGCGCAATCGCTTGTTTGCTAAGAGTCGAGTCGGTGATTGTGAATGTGTGATTGTGTAAAGGTGTTGACGAGATAGATACCAACCTTTCGTGAACTTGTGAAGTTCGCCAGCCGTCTTCTCTCCTTTATAGAGAAAGACGCTGAGTGCACGGTGGGCTCGATGGGGTTTTAAGCCTCCAACGTCGCCTTACAGGCAGCTTACCCTCACCTTAACTATAACCATTGCCACGCTGCCTGGAAGACCGATTTGGGGGCTAAAAACACCAAACACCGCACAGTGGGAGGAGCTGTGTGTCTGTGTGAGCGAGACACAAGTGACAGAGAGACTGAGGAGAGCAGGGAAAGGAAATGCAGAAGAACGTGTTTTAAATAGCATTTAAAAATAAAAAATTATATCGAAATGCAATGTGCGGCGGCCGGTGTTGATAGTAAGTCTATCTGTGGGAATCACTGGCATAAGTGTTGTCTTTTCCTGGTTTTAAAGGCTGCATTACAGTAATGTTATGTCATTTTCTGAACATACCAGACTGTGGTAACTGTTCTATTATTTGCCCTTACCCACTTAGTCATTATCTCCACATTACTGTTGATTATTTATCAAAAATCTCATTGTGTAAATATTTTGTGAAAGCACCAATAGTCATCACTACAATATCGTTGCGTTATCGAGGTATTTGGTCAAAAATACCGTGATATTTGATTTTCTCCATATCGCCCAGCCCTAACTGTGGGACACTACAGCCCGCTTTTCATACATGGGCTAGCTTGCCTTGGTTTGACTCTGTGCGCCAACCCAACACGGTGGGGATTTGCATCTCCATTACAACAGGCTTACCTGCTTGAAGATGTGTCTAACTGTAACACGCATGTCTTGACTCATTGGCGTTTAAAATTTGTCTCCATACTTGTCTTATTAGATCTTAGTGCTGCATTCGACACTATTGACCATACCATCCTGTTACAGAGACTGGAACATTTAGTTGGCATTAAAGATGCAGTAGGTAAGTCTTATAAAACTAACTTTCTGTCATATTTGCTGAAACTGACCCTATGTTCCAGTAGAACTACTTGAATTATGTAAAAAAAAAAAAAAAAAGACAGCTCCCTGGCACCTCCTACAGCCTGTAGTGCCATTGGCAAAATTCCACCGCTCCCGGTCGCTTTTCTCCAATCAGGGCCACAGGGGTGGTCTATCTGCCTGTCAATCACTGCTCAGGCACAGCACGCCTCCCCTTCCCTCCCTCCCACACGAGCTGCAGAAAGGTTTTCCAAAACTCCGTGAATAATGGAGCGGCTTTTCAGAGGTGGCGTGGCTGCAGGATTTTAAAGATCTGAAGAACGATGCAGATGTGGCCACATTTCTTCTCAACAGGTAACATAATTACCATGAATGATTTATCTTTCACTTGGTTATTAGTAGTCAAAAGTTAACAAAGCTACGTTGGTGAGGATGATAGTAACGTTAGCACAGTGGTCGGTCTGATATGATGCTGAAATGGCTAACGCTAGCCTGCTAGTTAGCATCGTTTTACTGTTGGTGAGTAAAGTTAACGTTGTGTTGGTGTTTAGTTATTGAACATGTTGTCTGACATGCCGGCAGTTCTGTCAAACTCCGTTGTGTGGGAGGGGCTTAGGAGACGGTTTGGGCTGCAGCAGAAAGGGGGGAGGGACTGAGAAGTTGTCGATGTTCAAATTTGTTGGCAAAGTCCTGGCTCTTCACAATCTTACCTACTGCAGCTTTAATGGAATCGCACTAAGCTGGTTTAAGTCCTATTTCTCTGATCGATCTCAATTTGTTAATGTTAACGATAAATCCTCCAAGTACGCTAAAGTTAGCCATGGCGTTCCACAATAGGGCTGTAGCGATACACTAATGTCACGATACAATACACGATATTCAGCTCACGATAGATAGATAGATAGATAGATAGATAGATAGATAGATAGATAGATAGATAGATAGATAGATAGATAGATAGATAGATCACGATATTCGTCCAACGATACGATTCGATATAATTCGATACACTTGCATTATTTTCTGAAAGATTTAAAGGGGACAGAGTGATTTTGGTGACATCTTGTGAGTGTTCCATTTACTTGGATTTAATTAATTGAAACTTTATTAACTGAAAACTAAAAACATCAATTACACAATATATATCTCTGACAGGAGTCTACAGCTTGCAAATGCTGGACAAAATGAATCAAAGATGTGTTGAGGAAATTAGTTACATTTATTGAAACAGTGAAAACTGTAGCTTACAAGCCTTTGAAAAGTAAATAAAGTGCAGTATTGCAATTAACAATGGAGAGTTAAAAAGTGCAGCAAGTGGCGTGTGTGTGTGTGTGTGTGTGTGTCTCAATGTGGAATTTTTGCACATTTTACTGGATTGCTTTGAAATAATAAAACAACAAATCACATGAGCCGATACTAATGTAAAGTATGATAGAGTTGCACCGTGGCAGCACGGCTCTATCGAGCTAACTTCATCAGTCCATGTAGTAGTTTATTGTATAATTCTGTCATCATCTCACACGTGAATGTCTCGCTGAGTTAGCTTGTCCCCTGTGAAAACATCCCTGAACAGCTGGCTGCGTTCTGCGTGACCTTTGACCTCCAGATGCAAGCCTAGCTGTGAAGAATTAGCCTGAAGGGGCGTAATAACTGTGTTTTATCTGGGGCTAAAGCTCACATCTACTGGGTCAGTCTTAAACCAATGAAAACCTTTCTATTTCTCAGAGGAAACAAACAAGAAAAAAACGGTGCATTCCAAACGTCATTGATCAATTGGAAGAAAATAAATCAATCCAGATTTTGACAATTGATGACTTGTGTTTTATGGTAACTTCTGGGTTATTTCGAGCACCTTGAACGCACCATCAGATTCAGCCTTAATGAGGTTGTTGGGTCGCGGACTTTTGGGGCAGTTTCAGACTCCAGAGTGTGCCGGAAGTACACACCTAGCTCCGCCGAGTGTCCACTGAGCTGAGCAGCGGCAGTCCGGCTTGTCAGACACCGTGGAGAGGACGTAGAGGACCGGCAGCAACATGGACACGTACAGGACCACCGCCGATACCGAGACCCGGACCCGACGTCCAGCATGGTTTGTTTTGGGTCACATGGCCACAGCTTCTTGGGGTCCTCCGTTTACCTTGTCCGGGTGGTGACATTTTAGGTTAGATTGGTGGTATTTCCAGAGTATTTCACGTTTGTTTCACACAGCTTGCAAACCGCGATGCTTTTGTCTAAGTCGTTGCTTTCCTTCTTCTTTTTAAACCCAAAGTGCTCCCACACATCTGCTTTTAAGCATGAAGGGGCTGGATTTATATTCGCCGCCATTTTCTTGAATCTCCTCGCTCTGACTCCGTAAACCGGAAGAGATAGACGTCTGTGTAAAGTTAGTACGGGTAACTTGCTCTACAGTGACACTAGCGGCTGGCTGACCAAATCGCTCTTCCTGCAACGCGAACGGGGGTAAACACGGGGGATTTGAATGGGACTTACGTATCGATACTCGGCTTAAAAATCAATACTTTCTTGGGAAAAAAAATATTGATTTATATCGCAGAATCGATAAAATTGCCTTATTCCACAAGGCTCAGTGCTTGGACCAATTTTATTCTCCTTATATATGCTTCCTCTAGGCAATATTATTAGGAAACACTCAATTAACTTTCACTGTTATGCAGATGACACCCAATTATACCGGTCAATCAAGCCAGACGAAACCAGTCAGTTAGCTAAACTTCAAGCATGCATTAAAGATATAAAATCCTGGATGACCTACAATTTTCTGATGCTAAACTCAAAGAAAACCGAAGTTATTGTGCTGGGCCCAATACACCTCCGAACTTCACTATCTAAAGATATAGCTACCCTGGATGGCATTGCACTAGCCTCCAGCACCGGTCAGAAATCTAGGAGTTATTTTTGGATCAGGTTATATCCTTTAATGCCCACCTAAAACAAACCTCAAGAACAGCCTTTTTTCATTTTCCTAACATTGCCAAAATTAGGAGCATCCTGTTGCAAAACGATGCGGAAAAACTAGTCCATGCATTGGTTACTTCCAGGCTGGAGTACTGTAACTCCTTATTATCAGGTTGCTCAAATAAGTCCCTTAAGACTCTCCAGCTGATCCAGAATGCTGCAGCGCGTGTTCTGACAAGAACTAAGAAAAGACTATGACATGAACTACTACAACTACCATTGTAGTCACTGCTCCATTATGATTTGATACTATAAATAAAATTGAATTGAATTAAAAGCAGCAGATTGATCCATGGCTGTGACTAGTGGTCGAAGGTGCGGTTGTAAAACGGTGGAAAAACATTTAATTTCCTATAAATTCTTTACACTAACCCCCCCCCCTTCCCCCCTCCCCATCCCCATCATTTAAACGGCCCAGCGCGTTTAAAGTGGTAGTGGAAACGCATTCAGCATGCATCAGCACAACATGTTTTGAATTGGCAGGGCCCAAAGTGCCAATGGAAAAACACCACATGAAATGTCCCATTTACAAGAACTGGGAGACACAAAAACACTGTAGGAAACGCTCTCCGTGGGAACTAAGATGCTATAAATAACATCACAGACAACCTAGTTACAGAAATAAAATTAAACTTCATCACTTACACATAATGTATGGTTTTAATAGAGAGAGTATTAATTGTGGTTATGTGTAAAACAATTAAGAACTTAGTAAAAAAGGAAATTAAAGATTTATTTAAGCACAGAAAGCATAGGCAGACAACAAAGACATACACGCTTACATATCAGTACTTCTGCATAATATAGAGAAACATGCAGTACATATACATATAGCTAAATAGCTGTCCAAGAACACTATGTCAGGATAAAACCAATCTAAATGACGTTCTGCTCCGTTTGCCCCCGAGATTGTGCCGACAGTGCAACACTGCAGACAGGTAATCATATTCCAGAGGACCTAAGGGCACACAGCAGCACACTAACACGCCAACACTTTCCAGTAATATAGACTGTCAACTAAGTGATTATAGTAGATGATGGCTTTGACAGTACCTGCCCAGTTTAGGCACATGGTTTAATAGATATTGTCAACTTCCATTATGTGGTATTTGCATCTCCGTTATCTTTGGTGCTCAATGCTCATTAGTGTGATGTTTATGCACCGCATCCTCAGAAATAATTTATCAGTCAACAAAGAGTCCAGTACTGCAACATCTTTATAGGTACAGTAACTGGTCTTTAAGGGGCACTCCATTAAGTTCAGTTTACTCGTCACAGGGAGTACAACTCAGCTGTATAATGTCTTCTGTGGCTCTGAAGGGAGCTTTCCAATGTCTGGATGTCAGGGCTTTTTGTCAACAGATCCCATAAAAGCAGCAAAACCAATGATGCATTTCTTAATGCTTTGGCTGTGTGGCTCTCAGCTAAAAGCCCATTTGTCATTTCAGAAGACGTAAATCTTTAAAGATGGTTCACAAATATAGTTTATGTGTTTAAAAATGGCTAAGCAATTCCCTAAAACAACAGAGCACTTCAGTGTCTAACTGAGGGTGCCCAGGTAGCTCAGTTGGTAGAGCGGACGCCCATATATTTTATATAAAATCAAAGTGAAAATGAATACAATTTGAAATTAACTAAATCAATGTGTAAAATAAATGGACAACTGTATGTAGACAAACATAAGGGACAAGTGGTGCAGGGAATCCCTGCCCACATCACAGCTTGACAATTGGATGAATTAAAGCATAAACAAGTGGTGGAAGATGGACAGAACTGGACTTGTTTTTGAGGCAAGCAAGTCCGTAACCTATACAATATTCATGGAGTGACAGCAGTAAGAGAGAGTGACACTGGTTTTAGCTGCAGCGCCAGCAGACACACAACAGAGGCAATCATTAATCATTTAGACTTCCTAGCACCACACTGTGCATTGGAGACTTGGTGTACAGAAAGTACACATTACATTAAGTGTGCGTGCGTGTGTCCGTCTGTGTAATACAAAAAGCTGTAAGCATACACACAAAAAGTTACAAACACTAGGGACTTTTTTCCACACACAAACACACACACACACACACACGGTTTATGTATACAACTGCTGACATTTGGACAAACAAGCACAGTGACAGCTGTTTTAGAGGAAGTGAAAGGTGGTTGACTGGGATCAGTGAAGAGAGAAACATAAAAGAGATGTAAATGATCAAGGTTAGAAATGACAGAAAATGTCACAGAAGTCAGAGACACGACAAGGGTTAAGACAGAGAATCACAGAAAAAGGCTGAGATGGTGAGGGAAGGGGGTGATGAGCCAAACAGATGGAGACAGACACTGACATATGACATTTAAAAAGTCTTTTAATGAGTCACTGAAGCTTCATGTGACACGATAGACAGGAGTGGGGAGTAAAAATAAGCCTAAACACTGACAAAGGAAGCTAAAACACACCATCAATATGTAAATGTAAAAGCCAGAACATCATGTGGACCTGCAGAACAAATATCATCACACACACAAAAAACACACACACACACACACAAAAAAAAATACACACAAACACACACACACACACACACACACACACACACACACACACACACACACACACACACACACACACACACACACACACACACACACACACACACACACACACACACACGGAAACTGAAAAAGAGAAAGAAAAACAGATATCCAGAGGGCACAGAAGAGACAATGCAGGCTGATATGACCAACTCGATCCAGGCTGGCAAAGACCGATGCCCAGAAATAGCGGCAGCGCCTGCCTCTGGTGCGCCCAGCCCCGCCTGCTGTGACATTACCTGCCTACCACCACGTAATCATGATGAATCGCTCTGGGGCTTTCCGCCGACCACCGACCGCTCACACTGCCAAACAATGAGTGGCAATGGCAAACATCACCATACCACGCAGCCTCTCTCCCCTTATCGTCCCTCTTTTTCTGTCATGACCCTCATTTTTTTCCATTATCTCCGCCTTTCTCTAACATCTCGCTTCTCATCTGTCCTTGGCTTTCTGTTCCCTCTCCACAATGTGTTCCTTCCGCCCCTACTCTTCTCGCCTGGCCCGATTCTTTTTTCTCTCTTTTGGATTTTCTGATGCAGCTCTGTCCATCTTTTCTTTCAACTTCAACGGGGGCAGGCGGCAAAGAAGGAAAGCTGGAGGTTCAATTCATCAAAAGGACACTGGAGGTGACTTTTGTCTGGAATTATGTCAGTCTTTTGCAATGTGAACTGTATTCTTTCTGCTCTAGCAACATCTAGCAATAAGATACAACTCAACACTACTTCAGACATCAGTGGTTTGCCAGATAAACTGCAGTTCTAAGGCAGGAAAGACATTTGTATGAATGTTGCCAAAATTTCATTATGACATTCGTTTTCTACGTCATCTCTCAGAATAAGAAATGTGGGTGGTGAGGTCTCTACAGGGGTAAATATGATCTATTTGGAGTATTATACTCCCATAGTGTCGTAAGTAAGACTGGATGGCATTTTCTGAATTAAATACTAAGCCAAGCCACATTACTCTCAGAAGTTTGTTTCAATATACCACGGGGATCAGGGTGAAAACATTGCTTATCATAACTTTTTCCTAAAATCAATATATGACAACAGGGATGAATTACATATTCTGCAATAACAAAGAGGGTAGCATCACCACTTCAAACTTTTCCAAATCACACTATGGCTGCAAAAGTGTCATCATTTATCAAAGACAGTTGAAATAACGTGGAACTAAAAGAGGAAAAAGTCTTCTGAATATAATGATACTAGTCGGCAGAATGCCTCTAAGAGCTGGTAAAATTCGAGATGGTGAATTTATGTCACGACTTCCCGAGCAATTACCAGTGTTTCCCCTTCACTTTGCTCCTCTAGGCTTCTGTCTAAATAAAGAAATGATGCTTGAAAGGCAAACGGCATCTTAAGATGTCAACAGTGTAGCTCTTTAATATTGTATGACATCTCAGCCGGCTTTGTGAGTACCAATGTGAGCATCAGTCGTCCAACTGGGCAGAAAGAGGAAAGACCGACAAAAGGTCTGGGGGTTAACAGGAGGAGTTAGCTGGTCACCTTCTCCCTGATTTGTCTCATCCCCAAGCATCGGTCAGATGCTTTGTGGTGCTGCCATCTTGGAGCACTCCACTCACAGCTGATCCCTATTACTGGGGAGGACAGCAGCCTTATTACAGAGGCTGAGGAGGTGTGTGTGTGTGTGTGTGTGTGTGTGTGTGTGTGTGTGTGTGTGTGTGTGTGTGTGTGTGTGTGTGTGTGTGTGTGTGTGTGTGTGTGTGTTCTACATCCACGACGTTCCACTTCCGGGATTGCTCCGGTGCCACCGGAGATTCCGCCAGATGTCCCCCTTTTCGGCCGGATGTCCGTTACCTTCTGCTTTCTTTGTGTTGGAATTTTAAACTCCGGTGGATTTCTGAGGACTATGGTTAACTGCTCCTCAGATGTCTGCAGGGTAAATCCAGACAGCTAGCTAGACTATCTGTCCAATCTGAGTTCTCTTCTACAACTAAAAACAACTTTTGGACGTACACATGTTCCACCAAGACAAGTTCCTTCCTGAGGCTAGTTTGCAGAGGCACCGTGGCTCCGTCTAGCGCTTACCGCCGCCCATGACGATTGTGATTGGTTTAAAGAAATGCCAATAAACCAGAGCACGTTTTTCTCCCATCCCGGAATGCTGTGTGGACTAGCCACACCCTCCTCCGCAGCACTGTAGAGGAAGGTCTGGCAATGCGAGACTAGTGCAAAGGCTATGGGGGAAAGGGCAGCTGCTGGAGGGAAGGTATGAAGGAGATAGGCAGAGAAATAACACACACTAATGTCCAATAAAAGACAAACAGCCATCACATCCCTAAGTTCCAAGCCTGAAGCTGCCAGAGCTGCTTAAAAGAGCACTTTCCTTTCTGATGACAACTCAGAACCATTTTCTGGTCAATTACTTTAGATAAAGTATAATGGCTGAGCGGTCACACGGGTAGAGAGGAGAGAGGATTGATGATGTGTTTAAATGCTAATACATCCCAAACCAATACATCAGCAGTGTGATCAGCGCTCTTATTCACTTCCGTAAACTTTCATTCTGGTTATTTATGTCATTTGTGACTCTGTACTCCTCCTCCCTGCCAAAATGACTGCCTCTGGGGCTCTGGCTTTCCTTTACAAAAACACTTGGGTTTTCTCACACTAAAAATCGTTCTCCTGTGACACGTAATGAAGCGTACTCATAGGTTCAAAACACCACTAACCCAAGCTTTAATGGTGACTGTTGACTGATATTCGACACAATGTAACAGGCTCATAAATGACCAGTTATCGATGCAATGTGCTCCAGCTCGACCCATCGCTTTATAAATGTACAACATATTTCAGTAACAGTCGATGTTGCCAGTGGATCACATAAATGGAAAAATGAAAGCTGTAAAGTTTTTATTGCCTGTAGAGTTGGATTTACTCATCCAATAATCTGCAAGAAAAAACAAAAAAAGCACATTTTCAGCTACAGTGTTCTAGTGAAAAGTAAATTATTTATTCTCGAGGATATTAGGAGTACGCTGCCAGAGCAAGGAGGCGGACTGTTTCACGTATTCCCTTGTTTTCAACAATCAAAAGTAATTTTTGCACACCAATCCGTTGTGCCAGTATGGTGGCACTGTCTTTTCAACTCCCTACAATACAGTTATTGTCTGCTTGTGAAGAAAATTGACAATAATTACAGAGGAAAAGTGCCGCAGAGATATGGGGGTGAGCAATCCGCTCACAAAGCCTTGGCATTTTAATAGAAGTCTAATAGTTCAGTCGTGGGTTATTTGTGACAGGTAGAGTGAAGAGGACGTTCTTGCTTCTTCTTGCAAGGAATTTTGTTTGGAGGACCGTCACGACTGCCTGCGTCTCAGACAGAACACAGCGGTTTACTTTTAGGTTTGACAAAACTATACACAAATTTATTCTGGTGGCCATTTACCTTAACTACTACAAAACACCCTCGACAGAAACCAAAAGCCCAAAAAACTAAAGCAGAAATGTTCCGAAAAAATAAATATATAGCGAGGCATTAGGGGAGTGTGTGCCTACATACTCTACAATCATCAAACACAGCACACCAACACCTCATATAGGCACCAACAAGTTAAGTCCTCAGAAAGAATCACCTTTGAGCCACGTGAAGCAACATTACAAAACATGACAGGGGGAGGACAAAGTATCTTTTCATGAACAAACTTTCAAATAAACCAATTACAACACACACACGCACACACACACACACACACACACACACACACACACACACACACACACACCTACCTTATCCCTAATACTCTTTAACCACTGTTGGTCAGGACCACAGAGCACCATTAGGTTTCTACTTTGCTAAGCACAGGCTTATTAAAGATAATATAATATAGTAATATGCTGAAAAAAAGAGAGAAAAGAGGATACAGGTGGATCTTTAAGACTTCATGGCAATTCATCAAATAGTTGTTGAGATGTTTACATTTATTTTTTAATTTAAAAAAAATGAAATTATCATGCCAAAATGAGAGATATTCACAGCCAATGCCACACACACACACACTATTCACAGCCAATGCCACACACACACACACACACACACACACACACACACACACACACACACACACACACACACACACACACACACACACACACACACACACACACACACACACACACACACACACACACACACACACTTCCTAAAAGGTACTCTAAGCAATGTCACACATTTGTTAGGCTACAACATTTTTTGTCACATACAGCAAACCTCTCTTCACTATCTGCTAGCTGCCGGTCCCCTGAACGCCCTGTAAAAAAAATAAAAAATAAAACGCGGTCTCTGTAGACAGCCCAGGGTCCACTAACTCCAACAAAAACAAAAGTGGCCAACCTGGATCACAAAAACATAAACCGTGTTCCAGCGTTCAGCCAATAACCGACAAGAAGGATTTGGGGGGTCTATTTGGAGTCCATTACTTCATAGCTGAAGTAATGGACTCCTTTGACTTGAGCAGTGAAAATACCTGGGGAGGATCAACAGAGAGAGTTACATCTGTTGTGCGTCAACAAGAATAACGTCACCCAACATCGCTTAGAGCACCTTTAAGTCTTTCCTTGACACCTTGTAGGAGGAAATATGACATTAGAAAATGCCATTGTCATAGGCGAGTGCAAGTATGTATCTGTACATTCAAACGCACAAAGGCCCAGTCGAGCTCTCACTGATAAAAGGGAGGTTTGTTTCATTTTCTTTGTGCGATGACGAACATCAATCGATTAACAATAATGAGCTTGAAAAACCTGGGTAAGCACCATTACCAGAGTGTGCAAAAACAATGCTGAAATTGCATAAAGATTAATAGGATTTTTTGCTGACAGGGAACAGAGTTGTAATAGCGAAAGCTGTGGACCATGAATAAAATAAACAGAAAATATCATTACACCAGTGTAAGTAAAAATTAAAACTCATCTGTTGTGACATGGACTTGATGGGAAATGCTGCTATGCTGACACAAGAGTAGCGGGTGATAAAGTACTGCTCATTCCTTCAGGGACAAACAGAGAAAAGAGAGAGGTAGAGAGAGAGAAGGAGAGACAAAGAGAGGCAGAAAGCGGCGAGGTTGTGTATATGTGCTCAGCAGTCGGGTTGAAAGGTCGGATGAGTATATAGGAAAAGCGCGCAGAGCAGGGGGACCAAATGACTCCAGAGGGCAACAACAGACTTCACATCAAACTGCAAATGGAAAGAACCCAAGAAAAAGCTGGGCAGTAAATTACAAATCGCAAGCTGAGGCTCTGTTCCGACACATTCAAATTTATACATCAGGGAAACGTGCTGCAGGTGACTCACAATCCCACCATTTGTTTCACAGTAATGCAGTGGAAATGGCTTCATAAACCATCAGCTCATTGTTCATGTGGACACACAAAATTATACTTTGAAATTATATTCTTATTACCATAGCCATAGTCACAGCCTGTACATACCTGTAGTAATAGACACTCATATAGACACATATCTATACATTTATATATCATTTCATACCTTGCACTCAGTATATACTGTAGCATATATGTTATTTAATCAAAGCACTTCTGATGGACGCTAACTACATTTCGTTGCTGTGTACTCGTGTCATGTGCAATGACAAAGTTGAATCTAAATCTAAAAATAAAACTGTGTATAACACAAATGAGGTCATTAAGTCCATGGTTTTGATCTGCTTAGTACTATGTAGATAAATAATCATGATTTCAGCAGTCTAATATACACTCACTGGCCAATTCATTAGGTACACTTGTACAAATCGATTGTGATCCAAGACAACAGCTCGGCCGTAAATTCTGCCTTTACAAAAGATGATGTTCAGTTTGGATTGACGCTGTCAGAGTGATATTAATCAGACTACTGTACATGTTTTTTATTAGGGATGCGTGTGAGGAAAATATGTGATATGCGATACCGTTATCACGATTACTTGCGATAACTAAACCGATAAAGTGTGGGCCTACTCAGTTCTGCTGCTTTCAGTATTCTGCTAAGATACAACAAACTGCTTGTTGAATTTAAAACAAATGAAAAGGAAATCATTTTCAACATTCCTTTAATCGGACAAATTGAATTTAAAAAAGGCAACACCGAAAAATAATGAGATTTTCTTTTAACAAACAAAAATTCTCAGTGTCTTTCGCGATATGTCGCAGCCCTTCGTGATGGGTTTATTGCACCAGTTGATATAGCAATGACAATAAAAAAAAAAAATTTAAAAAAAATATATTGTGCAGCCCTATTTATTATTGTAGTAGAGGTTGTAGTTTGCAGTGGTGTTGAACTGGACTGCATTATATTGAGGTGTTTCTATATTTTGGCCACCCCATTAGCATACATGAGTGACAGAATATTAGGAACACCTTTCAATATAACGCACTCTAGTACATCACTGGCACCCACTACAACCTCAAGAAGAAGCATAAAAAATTATTGACATTGTCCACAACAAATGAACATGTATAAGCTTTTTAAAAGTAGAATTCATGGCAGAGCGGCTGTTTTGGATTACATCACATTATACAGGTGTATCTAATGAAGTGGCCGGTAGGTGTATGTAGTTTATAAATGAGGAGGACACTTGTAGTGCAGTGTTCCAACTATATTAATGTCTATTCAGAATTCTCTCTCAACAGCGGGAAGTAATAAACTCTAGAAAGTGCCTTTTTATTTAAAAAGGAAGAAGAAAGTGTGTTTTGTCCCTCTAAATGACCCAGCAATTTAGAAAGAACAGATAAATATAAATAAACCAGTTTCTCTTATTCCCACTGGGGAGTTTTAATAAGACAACAAACATCTTCACACAAAAATATTTCAAAAGATATACTGCCCATTTCTCATTATTCATTTCATAACTTAAAAACTTTTCGCACTCGAGTGTGGATTCATTAAGTATGTCAGACACAGGTTTTTGCACCTGACAAAATGTATTTGTTTGCTCTTCTATCAAGGAGATATTCAAATAAGGAAATTAGGAAAGAATAAAATACAATTTCTAGCCCGGTTGTTTTGACAGGAAGATATATACAAGTATATGTTCTGTTTTCAAACTAATGTGCTTTTAATTTGCCTGTAACACATTTTCAGTTATTTTCATGCAACATAACATCACATTATAAATGTCATCTAAGCTCAAGAGGCATGAAGCACCTAATTAGCAGGTATCTCAGGTAGGCATATTGGTACATGACAAGTTGCTAAGATGGATTTTGGAACAATCCATTAAACAACACAAAGAGACGATATACAAATGGGATTCACGCACAAACACAGATTTGGACGCAGCGATGTCACCTCAAAACTGTTAACTCATAACTACATCGCCTAAATGATTAATAAATGCAACAGTAGAAGAGACAGAAGAAGGGACGGAGAACAGATGAGGAAGAGAAGGGGGGAGAGAGAGAGAGAGAGAGAGAGAGAGAGAGAGAGAGAGAGAGAGAGAGAGAGAGAGATAAAGGGCGATGGCAGAGGTGAGGACATTCAATCCATAGAGAGGTGACGCTCAACACTGGCAGATTTACAAAGGAAGGAGAAGATGAAAATATGGAATTGATCTGAGAGGAGAAAGATATTTGCACTGACACACACAAATCTAAACCCCCCCCCCCCAATATCTAATGTGCTGCTGCCAGGAGGGGAGAGGAAAAGACAAAGTCAGTGACAGGTGGGATGGTAGAGAGAGAGTTATATAGGAAGAAACAGGAAGATAGAGAGAAACAGAGATAACACTTCTGAATGATGACTTGTGAAAATTAAAAACCTTTTTTCTTGATGACATGCTTTCATTTTCCCTCCCTGCTGCGCTTCCTTTCTTCCTGAGCAGCGATTGTAGCTTCAGGTGCATGATTATGTGTGTGCGCGCATGCGGACGTGATTGAAGGTGTGAGCAAAACTACAGAGCGAGCGCACACACACACACACACACACACACACACACACACACACACACACACACACACACACACACACACACACACACACACACACACACACACACACACACACACACACACACACACACACACACACACACACACACACACACACAGATATTTGTTTGTTGCGATTTGTTTTTCAGTCAATACTTTGTAGGCAAAGTATTCGAAAACTTAAAAGAAGTGCCTTTGGCATGACTTTCCACAGCACCTGTGATGTTACACTGTGTAGTTTCACTTTGTAGCCTACCTGTGGTTGTAAAAAATCTCCAAAATCAAATCTCATGATGGAAAATACATGGTTCTTTCATGATTGCTACTGGAGGAAATCAGAAGCAAAAAAAAAAAAATCTAAAATAAAGCCATTTCAAAAGCATATAGCGAGGCTTTGGACTGACTATACAAGAAACCCACACAGTACAACTTGAAAGGGAGATGAAGGGGATGACTCAATCAGAGGGTGTGTGTGTGTGTGTGTGTGTGTGTGTGTGTGTGTGTGTGTGTGTGTGTGTGTGTGTGTGTGTCTCTCTTATATTTGGCTGGAAATAAACACCCAACAATGTTAACACATTTGATTAGGTGTGCCAATACACAGGCTAATAAGTTTGTATTGGAATTATAATTAAAACAGTGCGCAGTGGTGCATGTCTTTATAACTTCAGGCTTTATCATGAGTCACAACAGACCACGGTCTATTGTTTAATAAAGGATTGCTAGGCCTGCGTACATAGAGACCATAGATACCACTTCAATGACACCAGCTCATGGGACACAGCAAAGGCACAGCCAGCGCCTCAGTTCAGTCTGTAAATTGCTGCTCAACATTGCTCTATTCGGCCAAACTCTGACCGAGGACAAGCAATTTCAAAAATTGGAAGTTTTACATGTTTATCTGAAGACTAACAATCTCACAAGAAAGATATTCCACAAAACCGCTATTAAAGTTCAGGGGCATTCAACCGCCTCTTTATTTGCTCTTGGATCTGCTCTTGCTGCCAACACCAAAGCTATTTTTCTGGTTTTACTGTCAGTGAGAGCGAAAAAGCTAACTTCAAAAACACAAGAATCATTGGGCCTCATTTGGGAAAAATGTTATTCGATTTAGCTTGAGAGAGAAAGAGATTTTTAAGAGAAGATGAAGATGACCCCCACCAATGTATATAGTACTAAAAGAAATCAACAGAGACCACTCATTTATCATCAGAATCTATTTGCCATAACTTGTTTCATGTTTCTTTGCACAAAACCAAAAGGCTAAGAATATTGAAAAATTAACCCTTTTTGTCATTGAATGAAATAGCACTACCTGGGTCCTGTTCTTCAAACACGGCTGAAGTAATTCATCAGGCTGCTCAGTCAAACTGAGTAAATATAGACAACACGCTGAACAACTGCTCAGTAACAACTGGAGACGACCTCACATATCCAGCAAAAAAAAAAAAAGTCAGTTGTCGCGTGTTCTTGATGAACTTAAGGTTAGGTAACGCGGTTTATTTACCGGTATGTCTGCCTTGGGCAGCACAAAAGTGACGTCATCGGTCGCCTATGTCGGCCTCAAATAACAAACGTGTCTAAAACAATCTTTATATGAATGACTGGCAGCGATTGCTAGACTAGAATAGACCAGGTCCAGCTTGGGCTGATCAGTTGTCACGGCCAAAATCATATTCATAATCGGTTTAACAGTTCTAATGCGTGTCCCTGCCTTAATCCATGTAACCAATCTTTTTTATATTGTGAAGTCAAGGTTTAGGAAAGTTGGTATCTAATTATTTATGTCCCATGCTCTGCATTTCTAACTCTCTTGATGTCTCATACATCGGTGTTCCTAAAGCATATACAGGAAAATGAATTAATAAATCAATCAAATTATAAATTAAAAGGTTAATGGTCCCACAGCATTAAAAATTCACTTTGAGTTTTTTTTAGCCCCAGTGGCTAGAAATGGTGATAGGTTTAAACCGAGCCCTGGGTATCTTGCTCTGCCTTTGAGAAAATGAAAGCTCAGATGAGCCGTTCTGGAAGGGTTACCTCCCCTTTCTCTGCTTTGCCCGCCAAGAGAATTTGGCCCACCCGCGAGAAAGAGAGAGACATCATGCCTTTCAAACGAGCAAAGTTGGTCAAGGCCACAACCCCACCCTCCACCTTGCCCCCCCTCTCCTCCACAATAGCATTTAAAGCTACAGACACAGAAATGGCACGTATAAGGAAAGGTCATTGTGGGACTGGCTCTAGTGGCTGGAATTCTGCACCAAGGCTGAATTTCGGGAAAGAGACTTCAGATACAGGCCTATATAAAAGCATCCACAAAGAAGCATAATGGTGAAATTATTAGAGAATCCACATGTTTCTCCTTTTTTTGCCTGTCTCTGCTCTTTCCTCTCCCATTACTGGTTCTCCTCTCTCTGTCGCTCTCCTCTGCAGCACCACCTCAGTCACTTACAGACAACCTGCCACCTGCCTGGCAAAAGGTGTGTGTGTGTGTGTGTGTGTGTGTGTGTGTGTGTGTGTGTGTGTGTGTGTGTGTGTGTGTGTGTGTGTGTGTGTGTGTGTTTTGTGTGTGTGTGTCTTTACAAGAAGAAGAAAAAAGAAGAAGTGTTGTTTTTTAGTTTTTAGTTTTAAAGTACAGGAGTGTCCGAGTGTGTGAATGTATCCGTGCACCAGTGAGACATCTGGGCAGTGTGTGTGAGGGTGTCTCTCAGAAATCAGCACTGCATGCAATGTTTATCCACCACACATTTAGCACTGCTGATCAGAAAGCCCCACCGGGGCCATTAGACCAGCTGGTGTGATACTGGTGTACACACAACCCCACACACAAACACCTCTCACGCACACCCACAACAAACACGCTCATCACCACACATACATCATCCTATGGCAGTGGCCCTTCCATTTCACTCCTCTCCTCCACCTTACGCCTCATCAGACATATTATAATTAGCCGTGCTGAGTAATTAACATCCAAATTAGGACATTCATTTGCATATCTGCCCTCATTTGCATATACTTCCAGCAGCACACAGACCCGACGTTCCTCCATGCCAGTACAAAGCACAAGGGAGACTCAGTCTTTCTCAACAGAATTGCCTGCCATCACACAACTCATGCACACACCTTTTTTTTTTTTTTTTTTTACATCTAGCAAACATTTTCTCTCATTTGAGAGGCATTAGAGAACAAAAACTGGGGATAGTTAAGGAGAGAGAATGTCTGAGGTGGAGGGAGGTTAAGAAAAGGTACAACAGGAGTAAAAGAAAGAGAAAATCTGGACAGGCTAGCAAAGGGAGAGAATACGAATGTGACCGAGGAGGGTGTCGGTAATAGAGGTACCTGGGATGGAGTGAGAATGTGACACGCTCCAGATGAGAAAAAGCAAAGTAAGACAGAAAGAAGACTGCCTCGCCATTTATACAACTCACTTAAGCCCATAAAACTTTGGAATTGAATCCAGGGAGGTGGACAGAGAAAGAGAAGCAGCTCTGGAAATCGGAATGAAGGTTGCTCAAGCTTGGAAAAAGAAGTGAGAAGGAGGATGACGAAACATCTCTCTCTCTCTCTCATTTGCCCTTTGAATGGCATCAGCTCAACAGAGCAAAGCAACAAACAGTGAGAGTCAAAGCAAGCGAGAGCAAGAGAGAGAGAGAAATAGGGAGAAAAACACAAGTGAGAAACCAGAGGAAAGAAAGAACAGAAAGGGCATGAATAACAGTAGAGGAATAGAGCGACAGGACGGACAGAGCAGCTCCCGACAGACATTGTTTCACCAGTCAGTGCACAGAAGAGGAAAACCTGAGTTATGCTTTTGCGTTCCACATCGCTTTCACGATTTATGTTACACCAAGGATAATGTAGCTAGACGGCTCTGTTGAAAAGACACCCATAAATCTGACCTTGTTTTCAATTATTTTTTTTCCTCCCTTTCTCATTCCCTCAGTCCATGTTCTCTGGCATTCATCTGGTCTATTTCCTGACTTCTTATGTAAAGGTATTCAGCAGCAAGCCTTTGTCTCATGTATATACTGTATTCTGCTGCGCTGGTAAAACACACACACACACACACACACACACACACACACACACACACACACACACACACACACACTTTAATCTATTCCTTTTCTAATGTTCTTAACAATACAAAGGCTTATCAAATCTTAGGAAATTCAAATGATTTCTTTACCGAGTCAAATCCAATTCAGCCAATTCAGCCATTTTCATAAAATGTTTGGTAACATGCTATTCGGCCTATTAACTGTGTATGTCAACCAAGGTGGAGTGAGTGAACACTCAATTCACCTTTGAAAATTGAATGAGTCACTGAAGTCTCTACAGAAAACGGGATCTTTTTTTTTAACTTAATCTAAACCTAGTTAGCCTTCCCTCTGGCTCACAGCCATATGGAGGTCTTTCATAAACAGGGGGGGGGGGGTGATAGTTTGGTTGAGCGCAGACAGCCAGTCAGCGCAGCGCTCTCACTCCAGAGACCCAATTAACACCAGTGTAAACCTCCGCTGCCCTTGTAGACAACACCAGTCGACGCCGTGTGTGTGTATGAGAGAGAGAGAGAGAGAGAGAGAGAGAGAGAGAGAGAGAGAGAGAAAGAAATATGAGGAGTATCAAAGCGTGAGGATGTGACCGAATACAACGCCCTGACTGCTCGATCTGCCCTCCCGGAGAACTAATCGATTATCATATTTAGAAATCATCCTCGGATCACTGGCAAACCAGCCAATCATGACCGCCAACATAACCGCAGATATTTTGGTGCCTTCTAGACATTAATGATATGCGAAGAAGAGTTATCCAGCAACCTTAGGGTGACAAAAATACTTAAGAGCTCAAATGTGAAATCCTATAGTAGGCTAGGCTATGTTAGGCAAGGGAAACTGTGGTAAGTTAGCCTATGTCTATCAGCAGAGCTAAAACAATTAGTCAAAATGTGATGAATGATGAATTAGCCTAATAGTTTAAGTCAAGCTAAAATATCAACCATGCCCTAGTTAAAGTTTCTCGTTTAAGAGTATTTGCGGTTTTTTGTTGACTTATGTAATGTTTAAATTTAGGACCAAACAAGGCGTTACCTTGGGTTTTAGGAAATTGTACTGGGTGATTTTAACTATTTTCTCTCAGTCTATATTTATAAAACGATTAATCATTTAAAAAAATATTTATTTGCTGCAGAACTAACTGCCAATATATCTGGCATTTGCCAATCTTTCTTCCTTCATCTCCCCTGCTGCCAACATATCACAGACTAGGATACGTAACGATACAACAAAGCTGCAACTTCCCACACCAAAAAACTGAACACCTGTCCCGATAATTGCCCCGACCGCCATTACGTGAAAGGTAACTAGCTAGTGAATAATTCTCAAGAAAGAAAAAAATAAGGCTGCTGGTCTATTCGGCAGAACTTAACTAGAGACAGGCTAAAACAAATATCTAAACGGCGACGAAGTTGTTGGACGGGCGGTTGGTGCTCTCTACTTGCTAACTTGTGCAACTCACACGCGAAAAAGCAGTCAAACATTTCGAAGCCAATTATTATTTATTTTTTTCTTTCATCTTTTTCTTTTTCATATTCCTACCTTTTCCGCCGAGAGCGCAGGAGTGGACCCAAATGAGGCAAAACAGCAAAAAAGGGACCCCGAGTATCTGCATGGCTGTCGAGCAGTGTGGCTGACGTCTCCCCGTCCTCTCCTAAACAGAAATCCTGGATCACCTCCCAAGCGCGAGGATGTTTTCAACTGGTCGGTAGCGCCAGTGATAGCTGAAATGTAGAGAGACCTTCACTTGCTACTGTGAGCAAAGAGAGAGAGACAAATACTGACGCTGACTAGCGTCAATAAAACAAAGTTTCCGGTTTTTCGTTTTCAAAATAAAACACAATCGACTGTTAATGTTGAATAATGTCAAATAAGGGTATCAAAACAAGGCTGCATTTACACAGGGGAAAACGAAATTATTTTCTAAAATGTATTTGTTTACACTTTAATGATTACGGGTGCACCGAAAAAGGTGTTCCCCAAGCATGACAAATTGTACACATTTATTTTGAAGAATAAAAGCATCCTTTTCGGGCAAAGGCTGGCTTTATTTGGCAAACTTGACATAGCTGTTATGAGAGAGAATAAGCAAGTGATAGAGATGAGGGAATATAGGGAGGGGATTTTTCTGAGGTGTGTGTGTGTGTGTGTGTGTGTGTGTGTGTGTGTGTGTGTGTGTGTGTGTGTGTGTGTGTGTGTGTGTGTGTGTGTTGGTAGTTTGGTGTAAAGAGGGGAAGTGAATGATTCTGACACCCCAGGAAAGGGCTGCTGTAACCGAGAATTTGCTGTGAGTGATTGCATTTCTCAACAGGAATATATAGCTACAGTTATTCAATCAATTCAATAAACCCCAAGCTATGGCAAGGCAGGAAACCAGAAGCTTACCACAATCCCAGAAAATTAAGCAAGAGCTGATTTATTATGAGAGCTAGAGGATCACAAGCCTATCTCTTTGATTCCGTTTTTCAACACATGAAACAGCTTCTAAATCTGTGTTTTCCGATCCTGAAGGCTTGGGACCCCTTCAAATAAAAGCAATCTGCTACTACTACTGTCGGAAGAGGTAAAATTACCAAGTAATTCACAAGAAAAAAAAGTTTTGAGGGAAGTCTGGATAACTAATCTGACTACCTAACTAACTATCTGTTCTTAATAATCTTCAAACGTTTGCTTGACATTTGCTCATTATCATAATAATCAAAGATAAGAGCTAGTATTTGATCTGAGATCAGGTGTTGCTGATGTCCACCTGCTAGCCATTAAGGAATTCAGATTAGTCAGCAACCCATGTGCATCCTTCAGTCAGTTTATTAGCACATTAATTGCCTGTGTAAATCAGACTACATTTGTGGAATGTAAAAAAACAACAACAACACTTTAATTAAGAAGTAACATGAACTGTGTTTTTTTTCATTTTCTTACAGCGATAGTCCTTTCATAATCAAATTAAGCAGCTGCCACAGTATGGTGTTTTTTTCCAGCTGTATCCTCCTAACAAGAGCCCGAACAGCGCAGCTATACTCCCACTCACAGATTTGAGTCTTTCAGTTTTCACCCTGTGGCAGGATTCACTGGTTTTCTCTAACGGCCATATGTTCTTCAATTATTCCCCCATGCTTCTTCATCTGTTGGGTGTGGGTGTGTGTTTTGGGGATTAAAGAGAGAGAGGGCAGACCTCAAGGGAGTTAAGAGGATAACAAAGATAGAACAGACACACACACATGCAAACAAACACATGCAGGACCACATTTACATGCACACATAGTCACTTACACACACATACTCCCAATTGGCTGTTTCCATGGGTAGTGCCAGCTAAGTTAGAGCAGAGCGGTGACAGGGGGAAAATAGTGTAATGAGCAGATTGTCCGTCTACCAAGCCATCAGCTCAGTGATCATCCAGGACAGGGGACAGAAGGAGAAAATCACTGTGGCTTCACTGAAGTCTGTTAATGACAAATACACATTTTGCTCTCAACATTTTACACAAGTTTATATGGAGGTTGCCTTTTAGACTTTCTACTTTTTAGTTTCTCTGGCAAATCCAAAACGTTTATGACTCAACAGTTCATGACTGCTAAAGTATTCATGTCATTAACAAATAAATTAATTCATTAAGATATTGGATCCTTACTGTAGAAGAACTTTAAAAAGCTCTCACTCTACAAATGTTCACCGTGGGATCTTGGAAAGCACTACATGTGAACATGACAATGTATACCATTGAGACTATCAGACACACTATCTAGACCTGCTTGTCACATCAATCTCACTCTTACAACTCAAAATTAACATCCAAGTTACATGTTACCGTAGTATTACCCTCCTCCATCCCCAGAAAATGAATCTGGGAGCTCTTTTTTCTGTCTATCTGCACTAACTCTGGTGTGGCATCCCAGATTATTGGGTAAGACAAACTCCTCTCTGCTAGTATGAAGGGAATCGTAGATTTGAAATTATACGAGCAATCAACTCAATAACAAGTTTTAGCCCAGAAATATGATGGTATAGACAATTAGGGGCATGCATGTGCACAGTTTTTTACCTTAAAGTCTTGGGAAAGGAATGCACTAATGAACCTAGACTTGAAATGCAAAATGCCTCTGCAACCCACAGTTCATTGGGTTTAACACTGACAATAAGAGCATTTACTATACTATGAAATAGGTGAAAGGTTGTTTGCGCATGCACATATGGTGTGCATGCATGTGCAATTCCTGCAGCCATAAGTGTCTTCATTGGTCAAAGTTTTACTGTATTTGTACTAGTGGTATACCAATGGTGTGTGAAATGCCATAGCACTTACTTGAACCTTTGCATTCTTTTAATGTTATTCTTGTCCCGCTGCAATAAAGCAGGGGTATTGGAAAAGCCATTTGCTGTACAGCCATTGTCAGACAGTCAATTAGTGTTTGACAAAGCTTCTCCTTTTCATCTTACAATCAGTTCACAACAATGGAATGAAAGGTTACCAGGAGCATGTGGGGGTTTGATGCTGAACTGCTGTAAAGGTCAATTTATGATTATAGTAGGTTTCTTCTGGGAAGACGTTTTTCCTTACCCACAGATGCACAAAAAACATATATAAAAAAAACAAAACTTAGTACAATAATTTAATACTGGTCACACACAAGTAGTGTAGAATGACAATGTTACTGTGTGTAATTAAAAAGACTTGCCAACCGTTTGTACAGTGTATTTCAGTACCATGGAGAGCTCCGTCCCTCAGAATAACATTCTTCCACTAGAGGTCGCAATTCAACCTGTTTTTCTCTGCGGAACCATCGAGCAATAGCTGCTCTGAACGGCGGAGTGGGAAGAGTGTGACACACTGACTAAACAGAATGAAAAGAAGGTAAACAAATATAGCTATCATTCTTACTAAACATTTAGTTTTTGTTATGTGACCGTTTAAATGCAGGCTACTACTATTCAGTTTCATTCGTACATTCATTCGAATGTTTGTGTGTGTGTGTGTGTGTGTGTGTGTGTGTGTGTGTGTCGCCTTGCACGTAGTTTGGTCCGTTAGGCTAATTCATGTTAGCTGCTAGTTCAATGACAAGGCTTCGTTGACTGAACGGTGTTGGAATTTGTTTGCTATCCTCTTGCTTAAATTGCACTGTAACAACTGCCAAAAAAACACAGCAACTCCTAATAGCGTAAAACTATGAACTTTAAATAGCTGAACTGCTAAAAGGCAACACTGGTCTGTTGCACATAGCGTGCACCTGTCACAACCCTGGACCATAGAACTACTCAGTTTCTTACAGGAAGTTACTTGTGATTTAAAGTCAGACAGTGAACACCGCGCACATGCAACACTGCATTCATTATTGTCAACTGTGTTGTCATAACATAAAAACCTAAAGTGGTTTTTCTCCAATGAAGGTTTGTTATTGTCTGCCTTATCTAAGACATCAATTGTATACAGTAGATGAGCAATGGTCCTAATACAAAATCAATTAGAAGTCCTTGGGTTAGTCAATCAATAAATACGAATATAATCTTCTAATAGTACTTTTCAAGCAAGGATCCCTATGTGAAAAATAAACTGCAACTAAAGCAATAATGGGACACTATACCACAAGACAAAAACAGGACATACAGTCCAATTGTTGTAAAAACAGGGTATAATAATAGTCATGCAAATCCAGCACATAAACAAGTACGAGTTCAAATATATTTATAGGAACCATACAATCTGGTGGTTACATGACAGAGCTTTATTATGCGAATACCGGTAGTATATCTAGTGGTCACACAGGAAGATTACCCTATAAAGAATACTTCTGTTTACTTTGTTGAGAATTGCTCTCTAAACACTGTCTCTTGTGAAGTAAGTAAGTAAAGTTTATTTCTAGAGCACATTCAAACACAGCTTAAGCTGACCAAAATGCTGTACAAAAAAGCACTAAGGTTTTGTATTAACCCTTGTGTTGTCCTTTGGGTCACCGGGAACCAAAGGACAACACAAGGGGTAAGGCATTATACAGTGTACATAAAGTTAAACCACTTAACTAACAAATTCCATCTTTAAAGTAAAATAAGTTCTTCAAATGATGGCTGGATAGCTGCCAGAGAGGCTGGTTGAAATACACCATATTTCCAACTAATGTGTGGACAGGGGCTGGTGTTAATTTCCCTCGAGGCTTTCTACACATTTATGTAGACATAAAAACAAAATGCCACTGCAGTTGTTCCCCTCCTCCAGTGTCTGGCACCCTGGCAAAATGCCGCCACATTTCTTTCTTGCCAGTGTTTCTAACTGTTTTGGGTGTCCCAATGATAAATGGCCAGGGAATGGCTGTGCTATGGGTTGCTCACGGGGGCCACCTATACTAACGTTGTACTCATCCATTGTAGGGTGCTTTGGGATTTAAAAACTCCCACCAAATGACGAATAGGTTGTTGAGGTAAATGCAACTAAGGTGAACTTCTGAAAAATGTTTCAGCACTGCAAGTACTTAAAAGTACAAAATAACTTGTAGATTTATAAAGTTTTTTTCTGCACAGTATCCCTTAGAATGTTCCAGAAGAAAAGGGCCCACTCTAATGCTAGCCTCCTGCAGTCTTCTCACCTTTTGCATCCCATCATCCGACTCCCACAATGTTTCTAACTCTTTCTTCTGCTTTCCTCCAAGGTTCTTTGCCACTGGTGTGAGGGGGTAAACCAACATGGCCACCCGCCGTGTTCCGCTAGTCTTGCTAGCCTGCGGCTCCTTTAATCCCATCACAAACCAGCACATGAGGCTGTTTGAGCTGGCCAGAGACCACATGCACAGCACAGGTCAGATCCAGACATCACAGACACTGTGTCTGCTAATCGTTTGTATGTTTGATTTGACTTTCTGGGTGACCTTTATGGTCAAAGCAGCTCCTGTAAAGGCGCTGCGATAAAGCCGGATTTATGTTTCTGTCTAACTGCTTGTCAATCACTGCTCATGCGCACACATTCATTCTCCCTTGTGGGGGGAGGGGCTTAGGAGACCGTTTTGGGCTTTAGAGGAAAGGGGGGAGGGACTGAGAAGTTTTCGATGTTAAAAGTCCTGGATCTTCACAATCCTACCTACAGCACCTTTAACTTTTCCTGCTACAGATTTCCGACTGTGGTCAGAAAGCACAGGGGAGACACTTTGTTTCTCCGTCTTCACTGCAGGAGTCGGTACTCGCTCCAAAGCTAATCCCCGTCCCTCTTCCTCGCTCTACCACACACTCCCCAGTACACACACACACATGCCGGGTCTGCTATTCACTTAAAGAGATAGGCTAGAATGACGCAGACACACCAGCGCACAAGTATAAACCACAGGCCACTTACGTAGGCTACAGCGTAAGCTCTGCATAGAACCCCCACAGAAGCATGAATCCCGCCTAAGGACCACCGATTAATATTCTTTATATTAACAATAAACCAATAATTGTGTGTTGTGAAATGTTTTGTCACACTGATGAACCTATATAGAATTATGAGCCAACTCTGCAGCACTACAGAGCGTTTTAGGCTCTAGCTCACTGTTTTTCTTTCATGGCCTACAAATTTACTGTTTGGTTCAGTCTCGCCAGTTTCATCAGCCTCGGTTCCAGCAGCAGCAAGCTGTTTCCAGGAAAACAAGCCTTGATAAACCATCTTTCTCTGATATATCCAGCACCAAACAGTAGACAAAGTTAGAGACTTTCTGGAAAAGAAAGTTGAGCACTTAGCAAGCTAAAGATGCAGATATTTGTCTTAGGAGTTGGTTGAATCCGAAAGCTCAAAGGAGAATGAGGCTTCCATACGTACGCTAACGTGGCTTTGTGTCTTCCCTGATGTGAAAGTAGGCTATTTGCTAGCACATTAGCCATACCAACTTTATAACTTTACAATAACAGGGCATTGTTTTTCAGCTTGTTGTGTAACCATGTTGCCCCCTAGTGGCCTAAATATATATTAATGCAGCTTTAAACACCCCACATTGTAACAAGAAGAATCCATAATAATAATTGTATTGATTGTTTACAAATATACAAACCGTTATATGCCATTCTTTCTGATGCTGCAGGGACCTCAGTAGCACTCCTTGTTGATCTGTTTTCAGTCACCCCAGGCTGTGTGTCTTGTCATGTGATGCCACACCATGTAACCATTAACAACCACGTCAGCAGACACGGCCTCCTTTATATAAACCCAGGCCCGTTTACCTCCAAAGCTGCTCTAGCCCGGTCACATGGTCACAACAGCATCATTATACCTTGAGAGTTGTACAGGTCCTGAGTCAGCTCTCTGTTAGTCTAAGATGCTTTATGAATCCGTGCACAGTGCGGCATTTCAGTGGGCAGGAACATAAATAATGCTCTTACAGCTTCCCTTTGACCCCTCACCTATTAGACATCAGCTGACTAGTTAGAGAGTAACCATCAAAAAATGTAGAAAAAAAATCTCTGCATACATGAGCTGTTTTTATTCTCCCTTTGCTGAAGGTTGATGCTACAGTTGCAAATACATCTGTTTTAAACACTAGCATTAACACAATTTGCTTCTGTATTCCCCTCTAAAAGTTTTACAAACTCATTATTTAAGCATGATATAGATTAATACTTCATGTCACGATAAAGCGCCTTCATCACCCAAAAAGATCAATTGTAGCATTTGTCTTGATATGTGAGATCTGACGAAGCACTAATAATATTAACATCAGTGTCTCAGAGATGACTTCATCTTCTGATTTATATTCCACGTCCGTATTGGCTGTCACGACCCAGAAAAACGGTATTGATCTTCTTCTCTCCCTTCAGGTCAGTACCAGGTGGTGGGTGGCATCGTGTCTCCAGTGAGTGACGGCTATGGGAAGCAAGGCCTGGTACTGGCAAAGCACCGAATCGCCATGGCAAAGTTGGCGCTCCAGAGCTCCAACTGGGTCACGGTTGATGAATGGGAGAGCCAGCAGCCAGACTGGACGGAGACTGTGGTCACCATGAGGTATAAAACAACTTTATAGCAACATTAGAGTTCACATTGCCTCATTTGAAAAAGTAGTTTTCCATGCAAGAGCATGCAAGAATTATAGGATAATATCAGACTTTGGTTCCTCCTTCCTTGGTACCTTCAGTTGTTTTTCTGTGTTGGCAGAACAAAGTGCATCTTTTTTCCCAGTATATCCGCCACCCAGTAGCTGCCATTTGTTTCCATTAGCTTTTACCGTGTCCTGTTACAGCCTTCTTCATTCTTGATGGGATATATGACAAATCTATTTTCTCTGCTGACATGACCTAGTTTAACCAGAGCACTAGCCGAGGCACACTCTTTTGCTGCTCCTCTGTCCGCCCTGCTTCATGCCAACTTCAGCTGCTTATGCAACAGCATGTTGCCAGGTTCTGGTCTCTTGGGGGGCTGCCAGACTAGACTGGACCTACTATATGTCAGGTCTGTTTTTTTTTTTTTTTTATTAGGTGAAATCAGCCGCACCTGCTGTTAAATTTACCCGCAGAGTAGGAATGGTGTAGTTGCAAAAGGCTGTCTGGGACACGAATATGGGCAAAGGGAGGCAATTGTGATGTGAATAAGACCTGTCTATGTACTGGCCCACTCTATGGGGGGGCTTTCACACCTACCTCATCGGTCCGGACTTTCGGCCTTTTTAGTTTGAGCCGAACCAAAATGACAGGTGTGAAACCTCCCCCGGACTCAACAGCCGAAAGTTGGTCTGACCAATGTCCGCTTCGTTTCTAGTGCGAAAGCATTTCATGGATGGTTCGGACTTTCTGACCAAATCCAGGAAGTTCTGGCAGTCGTCGTGTTATAAGTACAGGGTTCCTGGGCCTTTCTGTGTGGAGTTTGCATGTTCTCCCGCTGTCTGCGTGGGTTTCCTGGTGCTCCGGTTCCCCCCACCACTTAAAACATGTTCACCTCACCCTCTGTACCGAGCTGATGTGCATCTGGCATCGTAAGGCGCTATATATAAATGTAATGTATTATTATTATTATTATTATTATTATTATTATTATTATTATTATTATTAAGGAAAAGCTTAGTGTGCACATGAGAGAGAGAGAGAGAGAGATATGGTGGATGCGCTCAGAGCAGACAGCTGTCGGCTGTCAGAGCAGAGAAGAGATAAGCAGTTCACTTGTTAAGTCGTAGTAAATGTACCGTGTAGGTTTCAGTTGGTCTCCGAACAAACGCTGCAGCTCCTCAAAACCCAAGTAACGTTACCGGGACTTGCAACAACAACAAAAAGAGCCGCGCTAGCATTAGGAGAGCAGCAGTCAGCTGGAGAAACTCACAAAAACTCTGACACTAGAGAGCGAATACGAGAGGACAATCAATTACAACTATCGGCAGACGCAGCTCACGTATGTGATGAAGACAGGACGTAGTTATGTCATGTGTAGTTATGTCATGTGTAGTTCTTTAGTGCGCTTGCATAAATGCAGTGTGAAACGAAAACGAAGCATGGTAAGTTATATTTACTGTGCAGAAATACGAAATCTCCAGTATTTGCAGCTGACCCAAGGGAATGAGTGATGTAATGGAAAAATGTGTACAGTACAGTATTGAGGCTTATTTTAGGAAAGGTCTCTTACACTTGCATCATTGGACTGCTTCCATTTGATTTCCTCTCCTTCTTTCCTGCTTTGCATTTCTCACAAATCCCCTCATGAGTGTTTGCACAACACGGGTGCTGATCAAGGCATGAAGTGGCCTGTTGTTATCCAGAGGCTGTGAGCAGGCCACGTCACAAGTGTACACACACACACACACACACACACACACACACACACACACACACACACACACACACACACACACACACACACACACACTCTCAAATGTGCCATAACATCTTTAAGCAGCTTTACTTGAAAACAGTTTTCCTTTTTTTCTTGATAAGTTCCTCTGTGGCTCATTGATATTCCGTTTGAATATCATTAGTTTGATAATGCTTTATTGGCATGATGGTTAGATTGAAAAACTATTTGCCTATGCACATGCATAAACACAGTAAGAAAAATAATAAATGAATACACAGCTAGCTACTCAACAGAAGATAGAAGAAGAAATACTCACAATTAGAATAAGAAAAAAACTGTATTACTGTTTCTAAAATCCCCCCAAAAATAAATTCTCAGTCTCTTCCTCTCATACCTCTGGTTGTTGGGCAGGTATCATTATGGGCGGATTCTGGAGGAGTATGAGCAGAGCACAGGAATGCACGACGACTTCACTGGAACCACGACTCCCCTCTCAGGTAAGAACTTCTGACTGTTGGGAACTTTGGCCCCTGACTGTTTCCAGGCATTTCATATTTGGTTTTAATTTCATTGGCCGTGAATATCTCTCATTTTGGGATGATAATGTCATTTTTTAAAATAGAATTAAAAAATAAATGTAAACATCTCAATAACTATTTGATGAATTGCCATGAAGTCTTACAGATCCACCTGTAGGCTCTTTTCTCTCTTTTTTTCAGCATATTACTATATTATATTATCTTTAATAAGCCTGTGCTTAGCAAAGTAGAAACCTAATGGTGCTCTGTGGTCCTGACCAACAGTGGTTAAAGAGTAGGGATAGGTTTAATACGTGTGTGTGTGTGTGTCTCTCTCTCTCTCTCTCTCTCTCTCTCTCTCTCTCTCTCTCTCTCTCTCTCTCTCTCTCTCTCTCTCTTCTCTCTCAGGAACATTTTCCTGGATTATGATTTATCAAAGTCATTAAAGACGATATTTATTTTGGGCCCCACAATGCCTAAAGATCTAATGTCGTTTATCAAGAAATAGGATTGGACTAGATCTATCACATATTAAGTGCATAACATATTTTACTCCCAGAGTAATTGGTGTTATATTTTGCTGTAGCCTCCAGCACCATGAATATCTAAGTTGTGTCATTTAAAAAAAAAATCAAAAAAAAACTAATGTTCTAATGTTGTGATTTTTCATCTGCCTGGTCCATATTTAAAATGTTCACTTACTTTTTCACTAATACCTTCAGTTTTTGAATTTTGCTTCTCAACACTATGAGCACTCTTTGAAGAGACAGTTCAGTCATTTATTATTATGGGATTGTCATTTTTTTGTTGTTGATCGTGAACTAGCCAATTTGCAAACACCCACTGGACTGTTTCCATGAATTAAAAACTAGCACTACTTGAGGATTATGTCAATCTTTGCCATCATAAATGCTCAGAAAATATACCAATGATTAAGTGCACAGGCTGATCACAGAATGATTATTTTTTGGTAAAATCATTTTAAAGGAATTCAGTGATGGCAGACCTCAGTGAGTGATGAGTGAATACCCTCTTGAAGCTAGATTAAAAAATAAATAAAATAAAATTCAGGGGGTCTGAGTTTAGGCCAGCTTGTTGTTATTGTTTTGAGAAAATCTTTCCATCAACAAGCATCATAAAGTTATCTTAAAGTAGAATTCTGAATCACAGGCATTTTAATGCCTCCGCGCAGGTGACAGCTGACACCGGAGGCATTATGTTTTTAAGGTTGTATGTCCCATCCTCGTGAACACCTTCAGGGAATGTTTTTAAAATTTGGCACAAACGTCCACTTGGACTCAAGGATGAACTAATTACATTTTGGTCACCTCAGAAAACACGTTTTTGGCCATAACTCAAGAATTAATACGCTAATAATAACAAAATATTACACAAATGTCTAATAGAATAAATTATGAGGTTGTGACATTTTAAATCCCAAAAGTCGACTTCACTGTGATATCATAATGTTCAGAAAAATGACAGATTGTAGGACCCCAGGAAGAATAGCTTTTAGCTTATGCTGAAGCTAATGGGGATCCGAATAAAACAACACAAATAACTCCGAAACAGAAGGGGAGACGGTGACCATATTTCACATTTGGTTGGAAACCGAGTTGGTGACACTTATCTTGGACGCCCACCTTGAAACTGTGGTGATTGTCTAGATCTTTTGTGCTGCCGGGTTGAAGATGTGTGTGTTAAGCATCCATGTTTTAGAATTTTTAGTCATGGCTACAACTTTGGGTTTTATCCTGTTCCTCTGCGGATCAGGTATCATTGGTTTTAAATTGCTCTCTATCTAGGTATTGAATGACAAGGCAATTTTCAATACTTTTAGAGGCAATTCGGTCGGTGCCTTAAAAGTATTGAATTCGGCACCCAGCCCTAATGCCATGCCATGTTTTATTGTGTCATCCTTTTTTTTATGGTAAATATTCAAAGATTGCTTGGTTAGTAAAGTACGCGGTATCTTACTCCAACCTCTCCCCTCAGGCCCCTGTCCCCAGTTGAAGCTCCTGTGTGGGGCCGATTTCCTCGACACTTTCAAGATCCCCGGCCTGTGGCGGGACGACCACGTGGAGGAGGTGGCCGGGCGCTTTGGCCTCGTCTGCGTCAGCCGAGGGGGGCTTCAGCCCGAGCGAGCCGTGCACGAGTCGGACACGCTCTCGCGGCAGCGTCAAAACATTTTCCTGGTGAGGGAATGGGTGAGGAACGAGACGAGCGCCACAGAGGTCCGCCGGGCTCTGAGAAGGGATCGGAGTGTGAAATACCTGATCCCAGACTCTGTGATCGAATATATTCACCAGCACAACCTCTACACGGAGGACAGCGAGAGAAGAAATAAAGGCACAGTGCTGAGGCCGCTCGCCAAACAGGCACAGCCAGTAAAGAGTCTGGATGACTGAAAGATGGAAGGCCGCGGCGTTGAGCTGAACACGGGCCTTTTGAAGCGTGAATTCACTCAAAGATAAGTGCTTCTCTTCAGGGACTGGGAGCTCTGTTAACTTCCACTGCACTGTTTGCACAACCTGCATAGAAGCACACCGAAATGTGTTCCTCCAGGCATCACTTGTTTTCAGTAGGAAGCATCTACACAGTGCTGTCTTTTTTTGGGGGGGTGGCTTTTCCGCCTTTAATTTTTGATAGGACAGCTAGGTGAGAAAGGAGAGAGAGAGAAAGGGAAGACATGCAGAGGCATAAAGCTCTCAGTACATGTGCGCCTGATCTACCACTGATCCAACCCAGCCACATAATGTGTTTTTTTTTGTTTGTTTTTTTAATCCTACACATTGCAAGTTTCCTAAAGGTTTTTCATCCTTTGTAGTTTTTACACATTTCACATCATTGCAGAGTTGGATAAATGTAAATAAAATCCTGTATATTTGAAATATTGTTATCTAATTGGTTATTTTTTTTTACCTTGTAGCTGTCTAAATGTATAAAATGATAACCATAACCACAATTTTAGAAATAATGAGGTCACAAGTCCAAGTACCCCCAACAACCCAAATCCCACCCTAACAACACGACTAGTTTTGTTTTACCATTCATATATATTATATAAAAATACAACATATCAGACTTTGTCAGAGATAAAGCAGTAAAGTCCTGGACTTTTCATTGTTTGAGCTCTATCCTTGATGTTTTACAAAGTCGACCAACCTTTATTAAAACAGAGATAGGCATTTCAATGTTTGTCATTAAGATGTATTAGAAAATTTATAAAAAACATATAACATGAATCCTATGACCAAAAAATGCAACCGTGTGTGTATAGTATATTAGATAGTGTGCATCTTAATCACTCGGCTACCAGAACGCCCCCATGGGTACGTTTTTGGTTGAAGAAATTTTAACTGGATCTTGTTTTAAATTTCCTCACATACGGAGGTCTTTGTTGGTGTCTCTACTCTGCAGCAGCCTCCCAACAGCAACTCATTGTGGATCTATCTATTCAGTTCCCCCATTATCCAAACACTGTGTCTACAAGCCTGTATTTTTTCCTCCAAAGGATTTAAAGTAATCTGACAGTTGCTCAGCTACAGGAGGTGTTTTCTCATTGAGGCCAATGGCAGAAAGCGCCACTGTGACTGCTACTCACTGGCATCCTTTAAAAGACTGTGTGTGTGTGTGTGTGTGCGTGCGCGTGTGTCCCAGTCAGTAAAGGATTTAGACAGTGGGTTTGCTGCAGCTGGCCTAAAAGAGAGATTACCAAATTAATTGAGTTATTTAGGCGAAACAAAAGATATGATGGTCCTATTGTGCTACATTTTGGATCATTTTAAGCTCAGGTGATTCTGCTTTTGTGCTGTGCATATTACCCACACTGTGTGCTCCACTCAGCCGCATCCACAAGATCATCCGTTTTCTGATAGGTCTTTGTGTGATTTTTATTCCATTAGGCTGAATGTTGAAGGCCCCGCATAATGATTTTAACATGATTAAAGTCATGTTGAAGGACCCGCATAATGATTTTAACATGATTAAAACCGGCCTCATCTTATACAACAGAACCAGGGCAAATATGCCACACGTGGAACTCCATATATGTAAGTGTGCTTGAGTCAATTGAAAAAGCAGGTGTATTCATCCTAATCCCACATAAAGCCAATCTACATTATGTATGCATGCTGCATGTTCCAAGCATACAATATGTAGGGAAAGCGGGGGGGAGGATTGAGGGGTTACGTAGAGTCGACCGGGGGAGGGAAGTGGGAGGTAATCGGATTAAAGTGAATTTGGTTCAAATTGGGGCTTTTGACAGCGGGTTGTGCACTCAGGCACAAGTAGCCGTCCACAGTGGACCTCGTCATCATTCACTAGGAGTAGGGAAAGCAGCAGAGCAACAAACAGCCAACATGCCAGCTGATTTGAACGGCTATTGGAAAATGATTTCCAATGATAACTTTGAGGAGTATCTGAAGGCTCTTGGTGAGTATGTATTAGGGGACAGTGGAGGACAGGCCTGGTGAAGGTAAAGGCATGCAGCAAACGTATCATCATTAGAGCTCTTAATAGCAAAGTTGGCATTATAATCCTCTACCGTTCATAGATATCCTCATATTTCGACAGTAGTGGAGTAAGATTGCAACCATCTCGTATTTTGTTTCATATCTCACATTGTACAACAATGAGAGAAATGCAAATTTGTTGTGACACTTAATATCTTTCAGTTACTTTTATGTAACAACCATAGTTATTGTCAGCAACATCTGGCATATTTTATTTTTTTTTTTAACTCAACAGGAATGTTCTACTTCACCTCAAAATAAACAAGCTGGATTGAAAATATGTTATACAGTCTGCTGCGTCCAACTTCTTTTTAAATCTGTACATGCATGTATGTGTCTGGAACTGTGTGAGTCCACTAAAATGCCCTGCTTCTCCTGTTTCTTGTTCATTTTCTCACCTTCCTCGGGGACCTGTTACAGAAGTAAACATTGCCATCAGGAAAATCGCCACCTTGTTGAAGCCTGACAAGGACATTGTCCACGATGGGGACCACATAATCATCAAAACCCTCAGCACCTTCAAAAACTACAACATGGACTTCTATGTGGGCAAAGAGTTTGAGGAGGATCTGTCTGGAGTGGATGACAGGAAATGCATGGTAAGCATTTGGAGTGTCCAAAGGGGGGGGGTTTCATTTGAATGAATGTGAAGTACACGTGATGCATTCATGTTTCAAACATTTGAGAAACCTGTCAAACCTTCCCGATCCCCCATTGGTGCAAAACCTGTAGGTGTATAAACCTCTCTGTGGCAACGCTCTAGACTATAATGAGCATATGATGTGGTGAATTTTTCAGATTTTTTTTTTTTACAAAACTTTCCACCTACTTAAAAAACTTTCCTCCAATTTTTCACGCTTGTGTCAAAGAATTGATGATACTGCAGGAAAAGAAGTGGGAGAGGCAGAGAAATTAGACTCACATTCTTTGAATCAGATTGTGTCCCTGAATGCTGAATAGGATCATAGATTATCCAAGGCCCCCCCTTGAAAAAGCTTTTTTTTGTATGCTGATTACAGATAAGCTATTTAAGCTGTTTGGGGGGTGGCTGAGAGAAAAGGGTCACATGCATCTGTATGCGCAGATTTGATCGGAATAATTATTTTAAACGGGTGGAGGACGACTGAGCCTCTCACTCAGCATGTGCATGTTTAAATCTATATTCTCATGCATCCACATCATGTAATATGGCCCCATTTTCGCCCTGACCTGTGGCCTCATGCAGACCACCATCAGCTGGGAGGGAGACAAGCTGGTGTGTGTGCAGAAGGGAGAGATCGGAGGAAGAGGCTGGACCCACTGGGTGGACGGAGATGAGCTTCATCTGGTAAGAAAACATCGGCTCCTGCCATGAATATTGATGTCTGCAATTTGGACACTTTAATCCAAATCCAAAATGCCTCTCAGCACTGTATGCGCGGTGCATATTTTGTGTGACTTGTGAATTGGCCCACTAGCTCCAGCAGAAGTAACATTATCCTGTGAGGTGCATATGGATGTAACTCATTTACTGCCATGTATTTTTGCATAAGGAACTACATCTAAAGATATACTGTTTAAAGGGGGGGGAGGGAGGCAGACTGCTATTAAGTGAAACCACCAGTGATCCAGCACACATCCACATCAGCCATTGCCATGTTATTATCTTGACTTTTCCAATCTAATTCCTGTTAGAACAACTTTAAACATTTCTTCTGTAAAATTCAAAGTGCGTTGCCCAGTGTGGTCTGTAATGAAGCCATTAGCATCTGAAAAGACTCTAAAGTAATGACTAGCACATCAGCATTTTCATGAGCTCAGCATTATCAGATTTCCCTGTGTGTGATTACTGCTATCAAAGCTAAGCAAAAATAATCTGCCACATTATTTGGTTTAAGTGATGCCAACAGATGTTTTCAATCAGAGGCCATGAAATTAGTTATTAGTCGGAAGTTCCCAAGAGCTGGGAGAGGGTTTTGAATGTGGAGCAACAGTGGCCTCTGGTGGCAGAAAATACTTTGCAATGTGGTTAGAAAACGGACCTCTTGGAGTACCTTAAAGCAGAGATCTTCAACAGGGGGTCCATGACCCCTAGGGGGTCCTCAGAGTCACTGTAAGGGGGGCCTCCAAATTATTTATAAAAATGTCTAAACATAATTCCCACATGATATTAGCAAATATAAATCTCCACTGATGAAAGGGTCGGGCATCGTTTGGATATTAACGATTCTGATTCTGATTCCAGTTCTTATCGATTCTCGATTCCGATTCTTTGAGGGGTGGAGTTGAAACGGGTCACATGCTTTTTTTTTTTTTTTTTTAGTTTTTTTTTTTAACAGGGCTTTTTCAATGTAAAATAAAGCCACACTAGAGCACCACTTACTGTGCTCTATGGCTGCAACACAACAAGTGCCTAGCCGCCACGGAAACCAAAACTTGCACGTGTTAAATTTGGAACCCATGATCAGATTTGAAACCAAATCCTCCAAACGATTCCAATAAAGAAACGATTCCGATGGAATCGTAATTTTTGAAATGATTCCAAGTAGGGATCGGTTCTCGATGCCCAACCCTACTGATGATAAGCTTACTGGCCTATACGTAGTCACTAAGATAGCCATATAGTTAATCCTAAAGATTCACTGTGTTATTAAATCATGCCAACAATTAATATTTTAATAGCTTAGTATTCTTTGCACTAAAAGGTATATGTGTTAAGGCTTTAGGTCGCCCCACACGTTATTGTAGGCCCAGTTTAATATGCAACTTCATTTTATACAATATATGTAGTAGGGGGTCCCTGCTCTGTCTCTCTCTCTCAGTTAAGGGGTCCTTGGCTTAAAAAACGTTGAAGACCCCTGCCTTAAATGATTCAACATACTGCACATCCAATGTCTCAATTCATACTTTACTAACAATTGACACATCCTCAGCCCCTCTTACTTATAATACTGTTGATAAGTCAGACACATTTTAGATAGATAGATAGATAGATACTTTATTGATCCCCAGGGGGAAATTCAAGGTCCCAGTAGCTTACAGACATCACACACAACATACACACACATCATAAACAGGATGATAAAATAACAAATCCACATGAATAGCATGGACAATAAAAGAAAAAATACTAAATAAAAAAATGTCACATGAATGTACTAAGGGATGTATAAGCATGAGATGCTTGCAGTGACAGGGCAGGGACTGACCCTGTGATTCAGTCTGCATGGTAAGGTGCTCTATGAGAGTGTGTGTCATGGTGGTAGTGCAAATAAGTCCAGTAGTGCAAGGATAAAGTTTAGAGACAAGCATTAAATATGGACAATATAAGAGAATAATGTAGACATAGAAATATAAAAACTATATGGCAGTGCATGGATAAAGTATTTTAAAAAGACAGCATTAAATATGGGCATTATAAGGGAATAAAGTAGACAGTAGGATAGACACAAATCAATTATAAATATTAGAGCTCTGAAGTAGGGTTACAGCCATTTTTTAAGTATTTGTCTGTGATTGTACTGTTTAGGGAAGACAGTAGGCCTACAGGGCTTATGATCTGCAATCATTCTCCTCGGCATTCCAGTTTGTCAACATTACATTCTGAGTCCGTTCAAATCTAGAATAAATCTGTTTTAAATCTAAAAACTTTCAAATGTCTTTTGTTCTCTGCAGGAGCTGAGAGCTGCAGGAGCTGTTTGCAAGCAGGTCTTCAAGAAGACCTAAGCTGGCTCTTATTGGACGAGACGGTGTCCCCCGGCTGACGTCGGCTTACAGAGACGCCCAACTCCCATGCCTCTGACGTAGCATCCAACTTTCCCTTTGGTCATTTGTACATCTCTCCATGTGTCCATCTACCCATGTGATTTCCGTTATGACTATCATTTTCATCAATACTGTTGCCAAAGCCAATTCAAAGGGGCGGGGCAGTGTCTATCATGTAACATCACAAAATGCAATAATGTAAATATGTCTCAGGGCAAGTGCTCTTTTAATTACCAAGTTTAGATGTGTTGGACACATGCATACCGCTACTGTAGGTGTAGCTGATCTGACAGTTGAGCCAGATTGATGAAGTAACGGAAGACAGTGAAGAGAAGAGAGCAGTGGGTTCATTTAGTTCTTTGAATCATTGCTGTGGATGGAAAACGATGAAAATCTGTGTGTGTGTGTGTGTGTGTGTGTGTGTGTGTGTGTGTGTGTGTGTGTGTGTGTGTGTGTGTGTGTGTGTGTGTGTGTGTGTGTGTGTGTGTGTGTGTGTGTGTGTGTGTGTGTGTGTGTGAGAGAGGGCTGTAAACTTCTTCGCTACGGATGCTTAGTCTCAAGAATGGATATCAAATGTGATGTGTGTATTTATCCCTCCCAATTCGTTTGGGAACGTGGCATTGGTAGTGAAATGAATCAATCAATAAAGTAAACCGTGCTCAACAACGGCGCCGTTTCTTTTGTTAATCAGGCTAGTTGGAAACGGGGACATGATTTGTTTGGCAGTTCGGTCATACAACAGACAAACCATTAAAATGATTGGTTGTTGTTTACTGAAGTCTCACAGGCCCACAGATCAGCTGGTTGAAGCTCCTTTTATGCGAAAATGCATTTCCAAATGTGGACAAAGAATTTAAGGGCCTCAAGGCTACTTGAGGATTTCAGTGAGTGAAGCCTGTGGAGCTTCGGCCAGACATCTGAAGGCACGCTGTGCTCTGAACCAGCTAATCTGTCAGCTCACTTTGTGCATTGCCATTTCCGATTGGGCAGTCATTATAAACTGTCCAACTCACTTTGCTCATTCAATGCTGCTGCTGCTGCTCGCCCTGCTGTGCAGCCTCCTGCCGCTTCTTGTGCATTCACGCCCCAACAGCAGCCCGGCAGCTACCTGCGGCCTCTGTTTATTTATGGTTCCCCCAAGGGGTTGTTATTGATCTCTCCCTGCTCTTGCTTGGGCGGGTTAAAAAAAATTATTGCGTCAGACAGAGGTCGAAACAGAGCCTGGCGCCAGGGTAAAAACTGCATTTGCATTTATTCTCAATAAAACGTTTCTACTAAGTGCAGGGATGGTCTGGCGGGAAGTCAGTAACTCAGCTCTTATTTCGATCAGCAATCAACAAACAGCTTCACACAGGAGAGGATTTTTCAGCCACTGCCTAATTTTAAAGTGGCCTTCTGCTTAAAAATGTGTTTTTGTTATCTTATTTTTGCTTTACTTGGCTGTTTGATCTTCACTGTGCAGAACGATGTAGGCCTATGTGCAGCATTTGACACCAGGAGACCGGTTTCACCATTATCTTCTGTTTCTCTGTGCTCACTAGTCTACTTAGAGCAGGATTTTGTGACATCACAACTAACTTGCAAAGCAAACCATGGTTTAATGGACACTTAGCTTTCATAGTGTCCACAGAGAATGGACAGTGAAGTAGGAGACATCTTGAGTCCCAGTAGTTCAAGTTGTAATCCTTAAGATTTTAGTCCTGCTTAATTTGGCGACACCTGTGGTCACTGGTGGTAATGTTACCAATATTTTAATAATGTCCCAGAGTTCCATTAGGAAGGACCCATTTATTGATTACTGGAAGCAGGAAATGCACTTTAAGCAGTTACATGCATAGTTTCCTGTGAATCACTTGAGCATTATGCACCTCATTTAAATGTTAAGTGCGTGCGTGCGTGCGTGCGTGCGTGCGTGCGTGCGTGCGTGCGTGTGTGTGTGTGTGTGTGTGTGTGTGTGTTCTTGTTTAGCTATATTCGTGGGGTCCAAAAACCAGGAGTCCAGTATACTTGTGGGGTCCTGACAGCTTTGTGGGGCCAAAATGCTGGACCCCACAAGTTTAAAGGGCTGTTTGAGGGTTAAGACTTGGTTGTAGGATGAGGAATAAGGTTATGGTGAGGGTAAGCGTAAGGGTTAGGGTTAGGCATTTAGTTGTGATGGTTAAGGTTAGGGTAAGGGGCTAGGGAATGCATTATGTCAATGACGGGTCCCCACAAAGATAGTGCCACAACTGTGTGTGTGTGTGTGTGTGTGTGTGTGTGTGTGTGTGTGTGTGTGTGTGTGTGTGTGTGTGTGTGTGTGTGTGTGTGTGTGTAGGCACCCTCATCCTTTCGCAACCTCCCCATTGGCTGTGTAAAGACTGAAAGAAAAGGATGAATCTTCCCCTCCCCCTCCGAAAAAAACGGTCCCTGCCAATCCCCTTTAAGCTATAAACTCACTTATCAATAGTTCTCTGCCCTCGTGCCCTTGGTGCCTCGCACATAAAGGCAGGAGGACACCCTGCACCTTCCCCCTCCGTACCCTGTCTAAAGTCTACACACACAACAGCGTCACCAGCTGCCAGCATGCCTGCAGACTTCAGTGGGACATGGATTCTGGAAACCAATGACAAATTTGAGGAATATTTGAAAGCGTTGAGTAAGAGATTTTTCATTTTGGTGGGTTTGATTTTTCTTGAGATGTTATACGTTAAAGTGGTGTTTCAATGTAATGTTACAGGTTGGACAACTGCACAAATAACAGAATCATCCAACTTTCTTTCCTGTGTGTTATTGTTTATTCTAATCTAAAGCCAAAGGTGTTATTGGTGTTATATGTTGGTGGAGTTGTTTCACCGCAGATTATTATTTTACAGATTATTATTATTATACAGAGTATACAACAACTATGACGCCAAATACTAAAATTATTCGGATTCTTGTCAATTCATATAATTTCTCATGAACATGAGATATACTTCACTTCATTTCTGGAAATAAGGTCTTGATTTCTGTCCATGATACAGAAATCAAGACCCTATTTCCTAGAAAGGAGCCAACTCTAAGATTAAACATAGAAGTGAGTGAGTTCATCTATTCCTGTAAAAAAATATAATTGATCAACTACTGTATATTCTGCCTGCTCTGAAAAGATTGTATAAACAAGTCTCTCTATTCTGGCCCTAGATATTGATTTTGCTACAAGGAAAATTGCCATCTCGCTGTCTCAGACCAAAGTGGTTGCCCAAGACGGAGAGAAGTTCAACTTCAAAACACTGAGCACCTTCAGGAATTATGAGCTCGCCTTCACTGTAGGGGTTGAGTTTGATGAGTGCACTAAAGGACTGGACAACAGAAATATTAAGGTGGGTTGACCTCTGATATATGGAGTCCTTGAAGTGAAAAGAGTCAGTGATAGTTTATCTATTCCCCTCCCCCCCTTGTGTGATCATGAGAACACGTTATCTTAGTGTGTTCAGGGTAAATGGTCTCTGAAAACAGACCCAACCAACAGTAATGTGCCAGTGATAAAACATGGCCGGTGACTAGCAGTGATGCGCTGTTAAGGAAAAAAGGGAGGCTTGGATATATTATTTAAATCTTCATCCTCTCATGATATGACTGACATCTAATGGCAATGTAATGCACAAAATGACAACATTGCCAATGGTGCATCAGATACCTGCAGGCATTTACTGCAAGCCTTTTATCATTCCCATTTTTCATTATCAAGCCACGAGTGACAAAAGGGAATGTTGTGAGAGTAAAATAGATTAATTTTTAATTGAATTCATGAACTAAGTGGAGGTAATGGGAAAAAATAAAGCATTGTGTTTTACAGGCCAGTGAAATATATTACAATGTATTAAACTAGTTATTAGTTGATAGTATTCATCAGTTATCATTTTGAGGCGAGTTTATTAGTGACAATTTTCACTTTTAAGACTCCACAGAGAAACACTGGCTGATACATCTAGATAGATAGATAGATAGATACATACATACATACATATATAGATAGATAGATAGATACATAGATAGATAGATAGATAGATACATACATACATAGATATATAGATGATACATATATAGATAGATAGATACATACATAGATAAATACATAGATACATAGATATATAGATGGATACATATACAGATAGATAGATAGATAGATAGATAGATAGATAGATAGATACAAATATGGATACATAGATAGATAGATAGATACATAGATAGATAGATGGATACATATATAGATAGATACATATATAGATAGATGGATACATATATATAGATAGATAGATAGATAGATAGATAGATAGATAGATAGATAGATAGATAGATAGATAGATAGAGACATAGATAGATACATATATACATATATACATACATAGATAGATAGATAGATAGATAGATAGATACTATTCATCCCCTTGAGTAAATTTGGGTGTAAAAAGTAAAGTATGTACGAGTATACCGCATAGTCCTAGAGGGGTTATTGCACAGTCCAGGGGGTAACCTTTATGGGTATGAAGGATTATTAATTTAGTACATGCCAAAGTTTATGCCAGAAGAAGAGGATCTATAATGAGTCTAAACTAAAAGCATCAACATGAAGGGGATCCTAAACTGGCGAGTCTTCATAGCTGCCTTTAGGTTAAAAAGTGAGCCTGTGAGTGCTAAAAATAGACATGTAAGAGGAGGAGGCATGCAATTTTAGTGACAGAGGAAATGCCTTACCACAATGTAAAGTCAAAATACTTTAAGTGTGCATTAAATAATGAATTAAGTCCATTGTTTAATGAATGCACTATATGTTGCCTTGTAGTGTCTGGTGACCTGGGAGGGGGACAAGCTGGTGTGCACTCAGAAAGGAGAGAAGGCCAACCGTGGCTGGAAACACTGGATCGAAGGAAACAAACTCTTCCTGGTGGGTTGGTAGTATCTGTCAAGATAATTTGATTTTTGCGGAAGCATTTGAACCAGAACATGGGCTGATTGATAAAAGAGACATGGGTTGGATTAGTGGGATGTATTGCACAGCAGAAAGGGATTATTAAGTATGATAAGGATAGTTTTAACACTGTTACTGCTCTAAGTGTTCCCCCCCTAACTATCCCTATTTCCTCCCACAGGAGCTGACGTGTGAAAATGTAGTTTGTGTTCAGGTATTCAAGAGAAAAGAATAAAAGGCTGTTTTCTGTTTTCATTAACTCAGTTAACAATGTCTTTATTTGTTCCTTGAGAATATGTTTTTCCAAATGTATGAACAAAACGAATAAAGGTGCTTTTCCGACATACATACAGTATCTTGTTGTGTATAGAGACAAACATGTTACTATAATGGATTCACTTTGTGGGGGTGTTCACCCAACATATATTTGTTTTCAAGGAGTTTAACAGCATACTGCAAAAAAAGACTAATGAACTGACTTTTAGAAGAGTTAATGATTTTCCAATTGTTTTATCAGTTACACATTACATTACTTATTTTGTAAACCAATGCGTACATCACCATCTGCTGGAAAAATGTGGAAGTATCTTAGAGGTGAGATGAGATGACATCTAATCTTTTAACAAAACAATAATGGAGCTAAGCATTAGAAATTGCAACTTTGAACTCTGTTCATATCACATGAGAATTTAAAAGTAAGACAAGTTGATTCAACTGATGAAACTGGTGAAACTACTACCACTGATGTTACTAATAAACAAACTCAATAAACAAACTAGATGATTTAAAGTGACACATTTAATCATTGTTTTTACTCTAAAATCCATACCATGTTGCATAATACCACGTGCAAAGTGCTTTTTCATTTCCATTTATTTTGTGGTTTGTTGGGAAATTAGTAGGTAGATGGTTAGGTGTATTATTTGAATGATTCCCACCCCTCTTCACTTATAGCATCAGTTTGACTGTACTCTTGAGGGTTGACATAGATGTTTTACAAAGTAATAAATGACATCAGGCCAACTCTGCTTTGATACCGCACAGTTAACATAATCAATCAATGTGACCGGGTTGGTTCGGTGGTAGAGCAGGGGCACAAACTGTATGCTGAGAGTTTTATGCCTCGACGCAGAGGTCAAGGGTTCGAATCCGACCTGTGACAAATTTCCTGCATGTCTTCCCCTTCTCTCTCCCCTTTATCACATAGCTGTCTTGTCAAAAATTAAATGTGGAAAAGCCCAAAAAATAATCTTAAAAAAAATTATATATATAATCAATGCATGTGTAAATATTTTTTTGTTTTATGTTTTAGCAACGTTTTTATTGTTAAGAAAGCCTTCTTGTCACAATGACATTTTAGTCATGATTAACAAACAAACTTAATTTATGCTAATGAGAAACTTTCTCATCATAACAAAATATGTTGGTATTTATTGCTATAATGAGGAAAAAGTAAAAATTAATAATAATAATAATAATAATAAGAAGAAGAAGAAGAAGAAGAAGAAGAAGAAGAAGAAGAAGAACAAAGAAAAAACATCCTTTACAAATTCAAACCAATGTTTCTCATTCACCTCTATAGTGTGATGAATTTAATTCAGTGAACTCAGTGATGAGGAGCTTGATGTGTTGTAATGGCCCTCCCACCAAGGTTCTATTCATTGCTTAGTAAATCTTGGTATAATGGAATCTCAATTTGCCATAGCCTATACACATTGATAACCACAAACGTGAATATGTGTTTATCTTTAAAAAAAAAATCTTTGTTGAACTTTTCACCGTAAAATACAAGTTTATTTTCCATATCCTGTCACAGTGTCACCCATCTCCTGCATGGATGAGCCATGAAATGATCGCCTTCATGTCACGTCACCACTTCCAGAGCACAACTCACGCGAGATTTAGATTCAGGAAGTTCCACGTCAGTATCCAGTGCTCTGTTCACTGAAGTCGCAACATTTTGGACCCTGATTGCAACTGTACGCAACTAATTTATCTGATTTTATTGTGACAACACGGGGATAGAACATGGTAAGAGGCATTTAAAATAGTTCCCAGCTTGTTTTGTTTCCGTACAGGTCATCCGACAGGACATTAAAACTGTCAAATAATAATGCATCATTGTAAATAGTTTAGCGGCTAACGTTAACTAGCTTGAGTTAGCATGAGAGCTTATAGCTAAAGGCTATTGACATTTATAACCATGGCTGTTTGTAACATTTAGTTATATGTGCTTACATTTGTTTTGAGTCAGTTGTCGAATTAATTATTATAGGATGTATGCGTTTAGGATTATTGGAATCGTTGAAATACAACGTTATGAGGCTCAGTGTTAGCATGCTAACGGGATTTTGGCTTACTAGCTACCTGTCCTATTATTCCGGGTTTTTACTCGTACGGGTCTTTTTTTAAATCATTAAATGCTCATGTAAAGCAACTCATATTGAGAGCTTGAACGGCGTAGGAAAAGACCCCGATGTCTTCTGTCTTTTCAGCCTCTGAGGCTGGACATCAAGCGGAGGCTGACAGCCAGGTCAGACCGAGTGAAGAGTGTGGACCTTCACCCAACCGAGCCATGGATGCTGGCCAGTCTGTACAACGGCAGTGTCTGTGTGTGGAACCACGAAACACAGGTGTGATCACAAATCAATGGGCCCGCCGATACAAAGTTGCACTTCGGAACACTGATGCTTGAATATTATTTATATATGTTATTGTCAAATAAGAATGACTTGACGAACACATAAAAGCAGTGATGATGCTGCGAACCTTAACTGAATCAGCAATGTTCTTTTTCTTTCTCCAGACTCTGGTCAAGACTTTTGAAGTGTGTGACCTCCCTGTCAGAGCTTCTAAGTTTGTGGCAAGGAAGAACTGGGTCATTACAGGAGCGGTGAGTTGCATCCATTATTTGTGTTGGGATCGCGACTCTGACAGTTGTCATCCACAATAACTCCAGCGGCTTTACAAACTAGTAGCATAAACCTGAAAGTCTGAGCTTATATATGTTTAATTTGGTCTCTTTTAAGTGTGATGTGGGCATGTGCATTAAATCCCTGAACAGTAGTGTCACATCACAGTGTTTGCATTTAGGCTTTAAGTCTGATTATCTCGCCATACATTTTTCTCATTGTGATGGACTCAAATAGCATGTACCAACTTGCTTGTTTTGTAATATATTTAGCTCTTGTGTCTATGTTTGTGTGTTTTTACTTGACTTAATAAGCTCAAATTCAATGTATTTTTTTTCTCCCTGCGCAGGATGACATGCAGATCCGAGTGTTCAACTACAACACTTTGGAGCGTGTCCACATGTTTGAGGCCCACTCTGACTACATTCGTTGCATCGCTGTCCATCCGACCCAGCCCTATATCCTCACCAGCAGTGGTATGCTCGCAAACTTATGTCTTGATTGGTAGCATATTCTTCTTATTGATTTGATAAACTCAAATGTCTCTTTTTGCCAGTGTCCTGAAATGCATTGTTTATTTGCATACACACACACATTAGCATGAATGAATGTACTTCTGTGCAGATGACATGTTGATCAAGCTATGGGACTGGGACAAGAAGTGGTCGTGCAGCCAGGTGTTTGAGGGTCACACTCACTATGTCATGCAGATTGTCATCAACCCCAAGGACAACAACCAGTTTGCCAGTGCCTCCCTGGACAGGACAATTAAGGTAGGAACCGCTTGCTGTAGCTTTTGTCCCCTTTACTGCTGCTCATTTTCTCTTGTCATTGGGTGAGTACTGTGGGACACCCAGATCCTGCACTGACTATATTTTAAGTACATATAAATATAAATATAAATTAAAGAAGGTCTCTGAAATTTATTGAGCGATTCTTTGCCATGTCTTCTGGGTTGTTGCAGGTTTGGCAGCTAGGCTCTTCATCTCCCAATTTCACTTTGGAGGGTCACGAGAAAGGAGTCAATTGTATTGACTACTACAGTGGAGGAGACAAGCCCTACCTCATTTCAGGGGCTGACGACCGCCAAGTGAAGATCTGGGACTACCAGGTTAGAAAACCTTTTCAGTCACTTCCTTCACAGGAAGGTGAGAGTAAGCCGCAGGACGCTGATCATGGATATAATAATAATAAGCACTTAAGCAGAGCACAGACTAACCTGTCTGCTGAAAAATCAAAAACGTTAAGTTTAATAAAAAAACGATTATAGCTTACTGAAAGAGTTGATGTACGTGTTCCTCATTGTTCTGCTACATCCTTTCTGTGAGCATCCTTTAGCATTGTATATGTATAATCTATGTTTAACTGTCCTCCTCTGTGTGTTTTATAGAACAAAACCTGTGTTCAGACTCTGGAGGGCCACGCCCAGAACGTCTCTTGCGTCAGCTTCCACCCCGAGCTGCCCATCATCATCACTGGATCAGAGGACGGTGAGCAGGGATCACACTCATCCTCACCCCTGTTCACAAACACCCCAGACTGCATCTCACCTTATGGGCCTCACTGGTCATTGCTTTATGCAACTTTGCCTTCTCTCTCTGTAGGTACGGTGCGGATCTGGCACTCAAGCACTTACCGCCTGGAGAGCACTTTGAACTATGGCATGGAGAGAGTGTGGTGTGTGTGCGGCCTCAGGGGCTCCAACAATGTGGCGCTGGGCTACGACGAAGGCAGCATCATCATCAAGGTGAGCGCAGAGATGGATCAATCCTAAGCGGAATAGATAAGCACGTAAGAAGCTGGGTCCAAACTAGTTTAATGATAACCAGACAGATTCTTTTAAGAGGGTGGAGGAACGAACGGGTGCCATCAATCCAAGAGTGCGCTTGTGAGATGGCTAGGGTGGCGGCGTTTTGAAAAGATGTCATAAAAGATTTGCCAGATTGGATGTCTACACTAGAAAATGGGGAAAGTACCTGAGCTTACTGGAGGGCTCCTAGGAAGCTTTGTCCTAGGGAGAGACGTGTATGATGGGCTTATGGTGTTGTCATTTATACATATGTTTATTTGGTTTATACTTTGTCTGTTTTGTTATTATTTTGTTACTGGTCTTGAATATTGTAGTTAAAATTAAATATATCATGGATATATAATCAAATAACTTTGTTTCCCTGTGCTGTGTAGGTGGGTCGGGAGGAGCCGGCAATGTCTATGGACACAAACGGAAAAATCATCTGGGCTAAACACAGTGAAATCCAGCAAGCCAACCTGAAGGCCATGGGTGATGCCGAGATCAAGGACGGAGAGCGGCTGCCATTGGCTGTTAAAGACATGGGCAGCTGTGAGATTTACCCCCAAACCATCCAGCATAACCCTAATGGAAGGTACGCCTACACTCCAGGTTTTATCTTTGTTAGCCAGATTAGAGGTCAACTTGCAGTCAGATCTCTGTCACTCATGTATGCATGTTTGTGTGCCCCAGGTTTGTTGTGGTGTGCGGAGATGGAGAGTATATCATCTATACTGCCGTGGCTTTGAGGAACAAGAGCTTCGGCTCAGCGCAGGAGTTTGCCTGGGCACATGACTCATCTGAGTAAGTATGCTGTTTGGAACGTGTGCCATACTCCCCTGCTGTTTACCTCTGTATCAGAGAGTTAACTGCTGCTTTTTCTTTTCTTTTTTTTAACAGATATGCCATCCGAGAAAGCAACAGTATCGTCAAAATCTTCAAAAATTTCAAAGAAAAGAAATCTTTTAAACCTGACTTTGGAGCTGAAGGTAATGTGACCATTTTTGTATAGTACACTGTGGTTTTAGAAGTGGATCGTTGCCACAGTCTTCCTTAATGAATGTGTTCCCACTCTTCCATGCAGGGATCTATGGAGGCTTCTTGCTTGGGGTCAGGTCAGTGAATGGACTGGCTTTTTATGACTGGGAGAACACAGAGCTGGTCCGCCGCATCGAGATCCAGCCCAAACACGTAAGACTGACTTTATTTTCGTTAGAGGTGTGACGAGATCGCGCGAGATTAAACGTGACAAGATTTCTCGTCGAGGTAAAAAAGTGTCTCGCGATATCAAATCGCACAAGTGCAGAGCAGCAGCCTTGAAATGGAGCTTTTTCACAGCAGACATGTTGACTTGTCATAGTAGGAAAAGCACAGCTGAAATTGATAACCGTAAGTGTCCCAGTAAGCTATTTCAGTGAGTCAGCATGCCCAATACCAGGGCCTCTTCTAAGTGGAATGCAGCCATCATTAATGGTTTTGAATACACCTGTGCTTTTCCTACTATATGTCAACATGTCTGCCGTGAAAAAGGTCTATTAGCATAAAAGATCCCCCGCCCGTTCTCCAAAGAGTTCTCTCTCTCTCACTCGCTCGCTCGGCCAAGACACACACGCAGGTCACTGTGGTGCTGTCTCGCGCTGACCACTCTTCTTTTCTGTTACAATGAGAAGCGGACAGCAAAACCTAACTTTACTTTTAATGATAATAAACAAAGGGAAATGTTCTCTGTTGGTCCCATAATGGTCATAAATGGATACTAGGGATACGTCCTTGTTTATTGCTGCAATTAATAAAATGCAGAGGAGGAGAAAAGAGCATCAGTCTTCAGAAAAATCATCTGTGAGTGTTTGATGGTGATTTATTTGTGCTTTAGAACGTAATTATATAATATTATAAAAAACGAAACAAGATTCAGGCACAGATAAAATGGGGAGGGGTGTGGGGCTAGGGATAGGCAGTGGTGAAGAGATGGGTCTTGAGGCGAGACTGGAAGATGGTGAGGGACTCAGAGGTGCGGATCTCTTGGGGGGAGGGAGTTCCAGAGCCTGGGAGCTGGGAGAATGCTCTGTCCCCAAAACTGCAGAGGTTGGACTTTTGGATGCAGAGGAGACCAGCTGAGGTGGATCTGAGGGACCGTGAGGGTTGGTAGGGGGAGAGGAGGTCAGTGAGGTATGAGGGGGCCAGATGGTGTAGGGCTTTGTAGGTGAGGACCAGGATTTTGTAGGTGATCCGGTGGGAGACAATGGTAAAATAAGCTTTATTTCTCTCTGTCTACTGTACAATGACAAATTCAAGTACAAAACAACTGGTCTCAACTACTGCCAGAAAGCGCTTGATATGTTGTAACCTTGGTTCTTTGAGTGAAGAGACTCTCTCTCCGCCATATGTATGCAATAAGTAACAGTGTAACTGGTAGTTGTACAGGAGAGAAGCCAGTTATCTGAGTTTGTGGCAAAAACTTTCAGTGCTCGGTTTTCATTTTGGGACTTGCGATTGAATAAAGGACTATTTTTCCAATCTTATTTCTACATTGTAGTTTTCTGTAAAATAGGTTCAAATCTGGTCTCGATCTCGTGAACCCAATCTCGTGTCTCGCATCGTCTCGTGAGCTGGGTGTCTCGTCACATGCCTAATTATCGTTTTAGGTCCTGGTCTCCGTTTGATATGAATAGTCTCTGGAAATGTTTGCCAATTTCTGTGGTTCTACACATTTGGAGTTTTGTCTGTGTGTAACAAAGTAGCTACAAAGCAGTTTTGAGCTTCTATAGCTTCATCTTTAACAGCACTGTATGTAAATAATGTATTAAAGGCCTAGAGAGACTGTTGTCCAGTCATTTTAGTAACTCTTTGTTTCTGTCTCATTCTCTCCTATACCCCTTTTTTTTTTTTTTTTTTATTTATTTATATATATAATTCGTCCAGATCTTCTGGTCAGACTCTGGTGAACTGGTCTGCATCGCTACGGAGGAGTCCTTCTTCATTCTGCGTTATATGTCAGAGAAAGTAGCTGCTTCTCAAGAGAACAATGAAGGAGTGACCGAGGATGGTATCGAAGATGCCTTCGAGGTGGGTGCTTTTGACTTTCAGTGCTAAAAAATACTCTTTGATTTCAATGTATGTCCTAATGAATCTTGTCTATACCAAAGCATAGCTTCAACTCAGTGCTTTACATGTAGTAAGTGTTTTCTTCACTGTTAAACTATACTTTACATTCATCACCTTTTGTGTGCTTGTATGTCCAGGTCCAGGGAGAGATCCAGGAGATTGTGAAGACTGGGCTCTGGGTAGGAGACTGCTTCATCTACACCAGCTCCGTGAACAGACTCAACTACTATGTAGGAGGAGAGATCGTCACCATTGCTCACCTGGACAGGTACAAATCCAGATTGAATTTAAGTGGGTATGAGTGTGCATATGGCTTGCTGAACAAAATGTAATACCTGCCTCTTTGAAGACTGTGTGCACTGTGTATTTATCATGCAACTTGTTAACTTTCTTATAAGAATAATACAGTAGACCACCCACAGTTGCATAGAAAGTCAAGAAAAAGTTGTATTGATTGCTGTGAAGTTTGCGGCATCTTTTTTTTTTGACTGCTTTAGTCAAAACTGCCTTCTCTCCCTGCAGAACCATGTACCTGCTGGGTTACATACCAAAAGATGATCGCCTGTACCTGGGAGACAAGGAGCTCAACATTGTCAGCTACTCCCTGCTGGTCTCCGTCCTGGAGTACCAGACTGCCGTAATGAGGAGGGACTTTGGAATGGCTGACAAGGTGCTTCCCACTATTCCTAAAGAGCAGCGGACCAGGGTGGCCCATTTCCTGGAGAAACAGGTAAGGATATACAATAGGAGTTCATTTCCTTTCTTTTTTTTTTTTAATTTAACCTCAAAGATGCAGTATTTTTTCTACCCAACTTAATAAGATATATGCAGCAGGGGCACCATCAGTGATATCAGATGATTTTCTAATTGGAAACATATTTAGTTTTTTTATTTATTTTTTTTAACCCAGAAAGGATGTACACTTTGTGCTAGTAGGATGCTGATGGGTTTTGTTTCGTTGTCTCTTCAGGGCTTCAAGCAGCAGGCGCTGGCTGTGTCCACAGACCCGGAGCACCGGTTTGAGCTGGGGTTGCAGCTGGGAGAGCTGAAGATAGCTTACCAGCTAGCTGTGGAGGCAGAGGTAAGAGCTTACTTGCTGGCTTTTGAAACCGAGGCAAACTCTTATTGCATATCACACCTGCTCAGCTTCTAAAAAAAAACAAACAAAAAAACCCCATTATCAGACAATTCACGATGGCTCACAAGAGTTGGTCCGTTGTTGTCATTTCATGTCATCACTGGTGGGGTTCTCCGTCCAGTACGTTTCTAACGTGTGTCCTTCTAACCCCGGCAGTCGGAGCAGAAGTGGAAGCAGTTAGCGGAGCTGGCTATCAGTAAGTGCCAATTCAGCCTTGCCCAGGAGTGCCTGCACCACGCCCAGGATTATGGCGGCCTGCTGCTCCTGGCCACAGCCTCCGGTAACGCCACTATGGTGGGCAAGCTGGCTGAGGGGGCAGAGAGGGACGGCAAGAACAATGTGGCCTTCATGACCTACTTCCTGCAGGGGAAGTGAGTACCAGAGGAACGTGACATTGGTGGACAAATTAGGGAATGGATATGTATTGACCACATTGAATATGTGGTAACTGTTTGTCTTTTCTCCACAGTCTGGATCAGTGTTTGGAGCTCCTGATCAGGACAAACCGACTGCCTGAAGCTGCCTTCCTGGCTCGCACCTACCTGCCCAGTCAGGTGTCCCGTGTGGTCAAATTGTGGAGGGAGAACCTGGCTAAAGTCAACCAGAAGGTCAGTTCTGATATCAGGATTATTCTTTTATTTGAAAAAAAAATATTGGTACAGCAGAACTTTTAAACCTGAGATTTAGAAGACAATCAGCATCAATCTAGGTGGACAAAAATACAGTTTAAATTATAAGGATCTTAGATTCTTAAGAGAAGAGGGGAAAAGAGAATGTGACACATTGTACTGGATCTTCATTACAGGCGGCCGAGTCTCTAGCAGACCCCACAGAGTATGAGAATCTGTTCCCCGGGCTGAAAGAAGCCTTTGCAGCTGAGCATTACCTCCGAGAGTCCTGCTTGGGCACCTCTAGGCCTGCCAAAGATTATCCTCTCGTCACGGTGAGTTGCCCAAGTTTTTTAAATTGACAAATCAGGTAGTTGTTGTGCGCATTCAATATTTCCATAGTTGTATCTCAATCCTCCCTCCTGTATTGTAACAAACTCCCAACATTTATTTATTTATTTTTTAGCTCAACGAAGACAGGAATATTCTTGAGGAGGCTCAGGGATACGAGCCCAAAGGAACCTTCATTCCTGCTGTCCCCAAGGTTTGTCTGTCAGTTTGTCTCCAACATTCTTTTTGTGTGCCAACTTTTATCTAGTAACCTGATTCCATACGATTAGCAGCTTGTCGCACCGGCTTTGGTTACCCTCTGCTGGGGCTGTGCAATTAAACTAATTTTAATCGCGATTACGATTTCGGCTCTTAACGATCGCAACGACAAGGTAATCGTGAAAAACGATTTATTTTGCACATTACGTTTTGCAAGTAAACTCTTATTTTGTCTTGTGTTCTGAATGGGGGGGAGGGGGAAGTTAAAATGGTATTAAGGGAAATTTTACAGTTCAAGGTGTTTTCACTGTTGATTTGTTTCGCTGTTTAAGTTCAGTAAATGCAACATCTTTCCAAAATTCAATGAGGAATCATGTTAAACCAAAATAATCGATAATTGATTTTCTTTTCCATAATCGAGCAGCCCTACGCTGTGCACCCCCTGTAATCCAATCAATCCTAATTGGATAAACAATGCTTCGTAATATTCAAACTGTCAAACTTTGTTTGACTTTTTCCGGCAGACACAGGATAGTGAGGAGTCGGTGGCAGCAGCTCCCGTCGCTGCAGCCGTAGCAGCTGTTACGTCCTCACAGCCTGAACCTGCTGCTGCTACGGCAGTGGAGGAGGAAGACATTCCAGAGTACTCGCAGTCACAGAAAGACAAGGTTGGACTTGTTTTTCTTCTTTTTTAAATCTTTTGATTATAGTGATTCTGTCTCACCATGAAAAATACACAATGAGATTCTTATTGATCGTACAATGGTTGGTGTTACTCAATCTAAATAAATGAATAGTCTATCTAACACAGAAAACAAATACAGTTCCAAGTGGTTCACATAGACTCTAAAAAGAAACATGATTCAGAGATACAATTTACATAAATAAATAATTGGAACACTCCAGAGAAGAAGAATTCCAATAAAAATAAATTATCCTTTTGTGTCTTTTATGTAGAGTCTGGATGAGCTGGATGTGGATCTGGACAACATGGAGCTGGATGACATCGACACCACAGACGTTAACCTCGATGATGACTTTCTAGATGACTGAGACCTGACACCACTCTGCTGCCCAGAGCTTATTTAAAAAAAAAGAAGAAGAAGAAAGAGACTAAACGCCCTTTCCCCCCTTTTTTTGTATTTGTACGTAAAAATATTATATTGCCGCTGAAAGCTTAGAACCTAGGTTGATGATGATGATGATGATATCAGTAATGACACATCATGTCTATTTCAGACTTTCCATTTTGTACACCATCTATTGATTGTTTGAGAAACTTTAACTAACTGTCCATTGAGCGATATGGTATAATCTTTGCTTTGTGTTGTCTGTAATGGCAAATCAAAGTTCATTCAGTCCAATAAACTGTGGTTGCTGTACATATTCACATTTGACATGAGTGTCCGTACTAGATGCTAAAACACTGATAGGTTAAATATGTAGCCCTATGAGAGAAGCCTTTGATTTAAGGGGAATGAGTGTTGCATCTTCCAGTTAACCAGATACTAACATGTCACTAGTTGTGTCATGCCATCCATCTGAATGTCGCTAATTGGAGGTGACCTATTAATTTGTCCGCTTGTGTAATTGGTATTGTGCAAATATCGGAATTAGCTACAGTATGTGGATGCTTATACAACTCATAAATTATGCGCTTTGACTCGCTGATATTGATTGATGCCAAATGGGCTTGAAAAATAGAAAATTTAGACTTTTAAAATCAATTGGAGACCAACACAGGTGTTTTCACTTACTCACCTCTGCTCAGGTTGGGTGGAGATATATGAATTATGAGAAATTACCCAAAAAAAAATCAATATACTAAGATAAATAGTAAAGTTTGTTTGGAATGTGTCAGCTGTAACAGGTGGGTGTACCAGCTGTGTGTAAGTGTCTTGGGTTTATTACAGTGCCTCCAAAAATGCACGGGGACATTTCCATTATGCTTGTCAGTTACTGTTAAAATGCTATTATTGGGAAGGAAATCTTAAATTTTGAGATTGATCAAATACTGATACACAGCCAGCCAAAATCCTACAAAACATAAGCATGTAGACTTTTTTTTCCCTTTCTTTTCCCCAATGCATACTGAGATAGGCTGTAGCCCTCCTGTAACCATAGTGTGTATAGAGGAAAGGATGATTTTGGGGACCTAGTGACTTTTTCTCAGCAACATTTCTGTTTTCAAATTAGCTAATCTCTGAGCCATTAATTCCACATCATATAATTTACTGTCCAGAATGCGGCTGGCCCCTCTGGAGGGGACAATGCCCTTGACTTTATGGCCGCCTCAGTTGACACATGCACTGCAGCAGGAATAATGTCGAGTAAGGTCCACGGAAAGCTGTCACTCTCCTCCTCTCCTATGGATGGCGCCCCTCCGGGACAGGCTTGGATGATTTTGTGAAGGTTCGTGTGCAACAAAGTACTACCGAGCTTGGCAGCTAGCGAGAAGAGAAACCCGACCCCTCAGAGATTGTTTATCTTTACTGCGTTTTCAAACAGTTTTTCAGTTATTTCTAAGCTTTCAGCGGCACATTGGAAGTTTAATACAAACGGGAACTAACGCTGTTCAATACTCGGACGGTGTTAGGTCGCTTTGCGGAGGAGCAAGGTGCTTTTTGTAATAGAAAGGCAGGCGTAACGTTAGCGAGCTGGCGTAAAAAAAGAGAGCACCAGGGCTACGCAGCGAGTCGGTCAGCCAGGGAGAGCCGGGAGGACCACGGCAAAGCCGCCGCCAGCGCCACGGGGAGTCGGGGCCCGAGAGGGAGCCTGCCAGGCCCTCGGCTTGATGCACCCTGCCTGCCTCGCCTTAGCCGCAGTCCGAGATGGGGGAGACCAAAATTATCTACCACCTCGACGACCAGGAGACACCATATCTGGTGAAACTGTCGGTGCCGGCGGACAAAGTCACTCTGGCAGACTTCAAAAATGTCCTCAAGAAACCAAATTGCAAATACTTCTTCAAATCTATGGACGATGACTTCGGGTAACTGTTAAATTGTTTATTGTGTTTAACATTGAATCAGCATATAACACTCATGGGGTTTCTCTACGTTAGTGTAGCTAGCTAGATTAACATTAACTTAGTTGGTAGTACCTCTCCCAGCTGGCTTGTCATCAGTGTTAACGTTACCTGGCTATCGATCATTAGCTAGCTACTTGCATTGCAGTTCCTTTGTTAGCTGCTAACGACGAGCTCGCAGCGCTAGCAGGTCTGTTCAGCGTCCCGACCCCGTTTGTTTACATTGCTTGTGTGGCTGCCTTAGCTATGCGTTTTGTGCCTTGACTTTGTCAGACCAAGTTTGGTATTTGTCAGTTTCACGAACACTAGTGAATGTCCTGAATGACATTTTAACTTATCTTAGGTAAAGTGGGAAAACGGGTAACTTTAGTTGTCAACACTGATAATAACCTGACGTTACTACTGTCAGTTGTTGGGGGGGCTAATGTATATTACGTTTCTGCTAACAGGCTAATGTCTGAATGTAAACTGCCAGTTTCAGTGAGTTAGTCAGCGAGTCCAGCAGGCCCCTGCTGTTGTTGTCTATTAGCCCGAGGAATTTAGAGTTGGACACAGGAATGCCCTGTTCATCACTCTGGCAGCTTTATGAGCATGTCCTTTTGTGTTAAAACACGGCTGGAATAGTAGACGTTTTATGTTCCTCCAGACAGTGCCTTCTACAGAGTTAAAAGGGGGGGGGGTGTACTATTTTTTTTTTTTTTTAAACATTTCAGCCAGGTTTCCAAAGTTGTTTTTTGGCTAAACTCAAACTAGGGTGGGGCAACAACTTCTGAACCTTTCCAAGTGGGAAAGACATGTTTTGAAAGCACCCACAGCTATTTCATGTTGTGAAGACTGAAGGGATATTCTGCAAATTCTGAAACCTTTACTCCAAACGGTGGTACAGATTGAGCAACATGTCAGACTGGAATAGAGACCGGTGCCCATATTTACCAAGACTCTCACAGAAAGTCTCACTGGCCATCACTATTACCTCTTCTCTGATAGGCACAGCTAATCTGGTCATCACCAGTAGTCTGAGGCACTTGGTAATAAATGCATGCTCGATTTGTTCTTGATCTTTGCAACCAAGCAGTCTCTTGAAGATTAATTGACTGGAAAGGTTTGCTGACAGTTAATACAGTTGCATTGGTTAAAAAAAAAAACACAGGCAGAACCGTGTTTGCACAGGAAATCTTTACATGTCTTCTTGTTAATTTGTGAGTTTTTTTTTCCTGAGAATTTTCTTTTTAACAGCCTTTTGATGTACAGACACTTCTTATATATAATGCCTGAACACATTTATTTTAAACTTGCCCTCTTTTGACTGGTTTTCCATGTCTGGAAGCCTCAGTGATGTTCGCTGTCCCCCTGAGATTCTGGGATTTTGTTTTGAACAGTTCTAAGCTGTTACGGTAACATTTACAAATGTTGCTCTTCTTCTTCAACTTGGTTATACATTACCATCTAGCTAATGCTGATATCAGCTACAAAAGCATCAAGGAGCAGGTTTATCTTTGCAGAGAGGTTTAGGGAATACATTTGAATTGTTCACCTAGCTTTATGACACAATAATCAACTCTGACTTTTTCTACAGGTAATATTGGTTATGTCTGCCTGGCAGTGTGTAACAACAGTGTAGTGATTGCACTATTACATCCGCATTGGTTTTTCCCAGTTGTCAGTGACTGTCGTGGAAGTATTGCTCATCTCCAGCCTCATGTTTATTGCCCTGAGAGTGCTTTTTGTGTTGGGTTAAGGTTGACTGAAACGGAGCTTTGTTCTCTTTACAGGGTGGTAAAGGAGGAAATATCTGACGACAACGCTAAACTGCCCTGTTTTAATGGACGTGTGGTGTCATGGGTAGGTTCAAGATACATCCCGGAGTTGTTTTCTGCTTTGTTTATTTTGTTTGTTTGTTTGTGTGTGTGTGTGTGTGTGTGTGTGTCTTTGTTCACTGTATTTGTGTGGTTAAGTGGCAACTATGTGCGTGCATGTATAACAATGATTCCCATCTGTTTGCCTGCGACCACAATCATACTCCTCCTCTAGGGAGATGCCCTAGACATCTGCGTAATAATATCATTATCACATAATGATCCCAGGAGCAACAGACGCATGCAAACACCCTGTTCTCTTTCTGTGCTCCTTATGTTTTAAGCACTTTTTAAGAAAATTAGCTGCAGTGGTTTTTGAAGTCATTTCATTTAAGTCCTCACACATGCTAGTCCTCACACATGCTAGTCACCACACACAATGCATACATACATGTACTTGCATGCAGGATCTCATTTAGAGACTCTGAGCAATAATTCTCCTGTCTCCACAACACAAGAGACATCTGGTGCCCTTCCTTTCCCCTCAACATTGAAATTGGGTTAGGAACAAGTGAAATCACAGGATGGGATGGGAGAAAAATACCCCATAACAAAGAGCCTCACTGCATGTCCTCTAACAGGAAGATTGAATCTCACAGGGTAGGGAGAATAAAGTTGAGAGAAAGAGTGCTCTGTTTCTTGATGTGAAAGGCTGACGCATTCGGATAATTTACGACAGTGTGGTTATAATTATAAGTTTTCTTTGAGAGTCATCAACAGTGTTTTCGCTGGATGTTAGAAGGTCTGATCCAGTGTGCCCATCCTGATGTCTCTATCTGTTGTGGTCATTTTCATTAGACTATGTGGAGGTTTGGTTGGCTGTGGTTCAAAGCCAAAGTGTGTATTTGTGTGTGGAAATGTTCCATGTGAGAGTGTGTCCATTTGTTTGTCTCCACTGTTCATCTGTTGTTTCAATGATGTGATTGATTGTTCTCTGGGGTCCAAGGGGCCTGGCTCACTATCATCACATCAACAGGCCGGCACCCTCGATCTGGCCTGTTGTACTTTATTGTCAGCTGACAAACACTTTGTTTTCCATCACATTATTTTTCACACCTTATCTTAGTGCACCTTCTGCACACCATCGTGTCCTCCTTTTTAAACTCAAAATAACACCGTACAAACACAGTATATAGGTATTATAATGGATAAACGGGTAAACAAAATGAGTAGTAGGGCTCATGTTCATAATTCCTTTATCTGTTTACCTCTATTATGTCTGTACAGTTGACTGTACAAGTCAAAAAAGTGAAGTCTTTCTAATGTGTATGGTAGAGCTGAAATCGATTATAACATTATGTGGCTCCACCCCAAATGTGATTTCATTTACTGTTTCCCTTTTGATGTAAAGTCTAGTATATGAAACATAATTTGTGTTTTTGACTTGTGGTCTCATAAAAATAAGACCTTTTGAAGACCTCACCTTGGGCTGTGGGGAAATTGTGATGGGCCCTTTTTTGTAATTATCTGACTTTTTATAGTCCAAATGATTAATCAATAAGGAAAGTAAATGTTAGTTAATTAGCCCTGGTGTATGGTACAGCTGAAAACTATAGAGGGAAAAAAAAAAAAGATCCTGAGTGAGCCGGACAATTTTTCACTGGAATGTGCTGATAATAAGGGGAAATGTTGACAGCCAAATATTCTAATGTTAAAATATACCGACCATATAATTTACCGTGAAAATGCAGTCATGGCCCAATGGATCCCACTTTTTCCCCAAACTCTGGTAACTCTCTGGTAACTCAGGCAACACTATCAGGTAGAGTAAGTCTTTTTTTTAAAGATTATTTTTGGGGCTTTTCCCTTTTTATTTTTGAAAGTGGATAGACATGAAAGGGGGAGAGAGATGGGGGATGACACGCAGCAAAGGGCAGCAGATTGGATTCAAACCCTGCGCCGCTGCAGGACTCTGCCAACATGGGGCGAACGCTCTTACTGGGTGAGCTAGAGGCCACCCCAAGGTAGAGTAAGTCTTGGCACAGGCTCTTTCTTTTACAACTCTTTGAATCCACAGCTGCCTTTTGGATAGCTTTGCTCCTTCAGCAGGACATTGATTTTTACATTTAATGACACATTGTAGTCCCTAAGGGTCCCTAAATGCTGCCAAGCCTTTAGGCAGTGACAATAAAACAGGATATACCACCCAGCCCTTGAATATGGTGTAGTGTAAGCACAGTAATGCTCTGACGTGGGTCTGCTGCCCACTTTCCCCCCCTGTCTTTCAGTGTATTCTTTCCTCTGAGTGTTTTGTCTCATCCCTCTGACTGACCTGACTCTCTGTCTGTTGACAGTTGGTCTCTGGAGACGGGGCCCACACAGACACAGGCTCAGTGGCAGACAGTATAGAGCCGGCACCCCCTTTGGAGAGGACCGGGGGCATTGGAGACTCAAGACCACCTTCTTATCAGTCAGTATATTTAGAAAAAACTTTTTTGTGTGTGTGTGTAAAAGAAAGATGCCATGCGTACTTTGTGTTTGGCTCTGTGCGTGTGTCTTGAATGAGTCCTGTGTTTTCTAATAACCGCAGTAACGGAGGAAAAGCCAAATTAAATGGAGAAAGTATGACACATTGTGACTGCCCAGGAGGAAATAAAAGTACTTTTTTAGTTTCTACCAGTTTATCATTAGGTTATCTTCATTCTGGCAATGAATCAGACCTGTAGAGCACAGATTTCTCTTACGTTTTGTGTTGCCACTCTTTCAGTTCTTCTATATATTAGTTAAACAATGTATAGTACAGTCGTTGCCAGTTTTCACATAAGTAAGTGCAGTCTGGTTCATCTGCAAATAAAGCAAAGTGTGTAGAAGACGTATTCTGCTGGTAATCTGTAGTAATAGACTGCCAGAGACACTGAGCCAGAGAAGGTGTTCTACTCCCCACAGTTTGTAATGTGATTATAACAAGAAGCATTTAATACAAACGTGTGGAAGTGGCTGTTGAGTGAGCTTGACTGCCTTGACAATGACGCAGTGTAATTCTCTCTTTTTCACACCAACAATGATTTCCGTGCACCGTCTCCGTCTCAAGTGGGAAAGCAGCAAGCGGTCGGGACAGTTTGGACAACGACACAGAGACTGGCTCCATGGTGTCACAAAGGAGAGAGAGGGAGAGGCCGCGACGGAAACACGCCAACGACCATGGTCAGAAAGATGTTTCTGCTACATAGTCTTTTAGTTTTTCTTGTGGAACCGCATGTCTCTCCCAGCTCACCACTGTCATTTATTTGGTGGGTGAGAATCAAGTGTTTTCCCATACATGGAGTTGTTTGCCTCGCCACAATGAGTTGCCGCAGCTAAAAAGCTCACCCTAAAGTGTACGCACAGGGACTTTAGAGATCTCCAGCCCGCTGCCATCACACATTCTAGAAACCCGTATGCATTTGAGGCCTGTGCAGAGGTTTAACGACTGTGGTTTGACTAACCAAAGGAGGATGTTGCAGAAAAGCCACGTTGTCACATAGAGTAACATGTAGGGGCTTTACAGGCACCAGGATGTATTGACCTTCATGAATAGGCTATGATGATTGCGGGAGTTGTATTACAAAAATTGTCGCGACAAAGTAGAGATTCATCTGTTGTAATTTGACAATAGTTTGACGATAGATAGATACTTACTTACTTACTTACTTACTTACTTACTTACTTACTTACTTACTTATTTATTTATTTATTTATTTATTTATTTATTTATTTATTTACTTACTTACTTACTTACTTACTTACTTACTTACTTACTTACTTACTTACTTACTTTATTGATCCCCCAAGGGGAAATTCAAGGTCCCAGTAGCTTAAAGACATCACACACAACATACACACACAGATGACAAACAGGATGATAAAATAACAAATCCACATGAAGAGCAACCATGTTTTCATTAGCTACTGATCAATAAGGAACCAGCAATGTTTGAAAAGAGTTAGTTTGTAAACGGTGACAATGTGGTTAGATGAGCATAAAGAGAAGACTTAAAGAGTATTAACTTCGGGATTAATAAAGTATCTCTGTCTGTCTAGACTGACAACAAAACCAAACCCCTATATTTGAATGTGCCTTGTGCGTACATGTCTCATCCTGATCATAATGCTGTCCCCCTGCAGGTGGAAGGCAGAACGGCTACTCGTCGCGCGCAGCGGGACGTGGGGGCCCCGAGTACGACAGCTGCTCGTCCTTCATGAGCAGCGAGCTGGAGTCGACTTCCTGTTTTGATTCGGAGGATGACGACGCAACCAGCAGGTCAGATGTTCTGTGTAGCTCGTTGTTCCTAAGTGCAGTTCCCAATGAGAACATTGGTTCGAGGAATGCATGTGGCGTTCCAGATGATGGGGTTTTGGCAGAGATTAGCACAGTCTAATTGTCTAGTGGTTTTTGTGGTTACCCCCGGGTTCTCCTCCAGGAGTCGTAGAAATATCTGCAATCCCACTGTAGAGACGCTGTTCTCTTTAGGCGTCTCCCAGGATCTTTTCTTTATTCCTGTTATACCGATCTGGATATCGGCGTCATCAGGTTACAATGTAAACATGGTTTCCATGTAAAGAAATGGATTTTTGCCTAACCAAAAATTTCTGAATATTGGTCCAGGTCATGACTTCTAAATAAAGTGGGTTAGATGCCATTTTACAAACAGTTAAAGCTGGTCCGGACTCCTGGCAAGCACCACTTTCATTATGGAAACGGTGTTTAAAGGGCTTTTCATTATGTAGCTGGCATTAAGACTTTAATTAGATTAAAACAAATTAAATGGGGTAAATAGCTTCCGTGTGTGTGTGTGTGTGTGTGTGTGTGTCTGTCTGTCTGTCTGTCTGTCTGTCTGATGACTGCATTTATATGCTATACTTCCTAAGTAGTCATGTAGCAATACATATTTGGTCATATATTACAACCTTTCCATATGTGTGTATCGTCTCTAAAAAGATGGGTTTTATTCTTTTCTTGTGTTTTAGATTTAGCAGCTCCACCGAGCAGAGCTCCTCTCGTCTAATGAGACGCCACCGCCGTCGCCGACGGAAACCTAAGGCCTCCAATATAGACAGGGTGAGACGACACGCTTAGACGTACAGGACTGTAAATCAGCCCCAGACTTCATTCATTCAAATTGTGTTCCAGTGTGCAACTTTTGATTCTTCTTCTCATATTTATTTTTCTCTCCTCCCCAATTTTCATCATTCTTCCCTCCAGTCTTCGTCATTCAGCAGCATCACAGACTCCACCATGTCTCTGAACATCATCACTGTCACTCTCAACATGGGTAAGTGACTTGGCCATGTGGAGTCTGCACATAGAAGATAAAAAAAAAAAAATATAAAAGTCTGCTTTTTTTTTCAAAATAAAGTAGGTATGCACACTTAACACAACTTGGTAGTGCAAAGTTAGCACTAGCAAGTTAACTAGCAGTTAAGAAATATATTGTACATGTATAGCCTATTTTTCTTCTACAATGCAAAAACATTTTTTTAAATAATTTCTTTATTTTTGTTTTAATAATATTGTTTTTAACACATTTTTGAGTATTAATCGATCAAAATGTTTATTGTGGGTTAATAATTAAACGGTTAATCATTAACATCCCTAGAATAAGGCCTTCTTATACAATCACACACTGAGCCTCACAAGAGGGGAAAATATGCCGATGTAACCAATTAGTTCCATATTGATGAAGGTCATGATCATCTTTCCTGCCCTTTACTTACTTCGCTGCTGCTTTACGTCAGTCTTGAGTCAACATTGTCCGTTCCCTTCCTCTGCACAGAGAAGTACAACTTCTTGGGCATCAGTATCGTGGGTCAGAGTAACGAGAGGGGAGATGGAGGAATCTACATCGGCTCTATCATGAAGGGAGGAGCTGTGGCTGCAGATGGACGCATAGAGCCTGGGGACATGCTGTTGCAGGTGTGTGTCAGTATGTGTGTGTATGGCACAAGATTGTGTGTGTGTGTGTGTGTGTGTGTGTGTGTGTGTGTGTGTGTGTGTGTGTGTGTGTGTGTGTGTGTGTGTGTGTGTGTGTGTGTGTGTGTGTGTGTGTGTGTGTGTGTGTGTGTGTGTGTGTGTGTGTGTGTGTGTAACACATTTCTGAACTGTGATCAATGCATGTGGCAGTATATCCTCTTCTCAATCACATTGTAATATACTGTATCTGTATACTGTGTAAGTGTCCCCTTGTAAGGCAAGATGTATCAGTCAGCTGTGTTTATGGCTCTAATGAACATGAACATTTTCACTTCCAAATTTTAATATGGCACGCCATGTTCAACACTGCCAGTCCCACTGATGGCTTTGTGTAGTGGCATTTATTGGAATAACTGTAACTCTGTGAAAGTTTTATGCCTCGTTATATAGGAATATAGCAATTAGTGTAATGTATGTTTACAACCTGAGAGATTTTTATCATTTTTATCCCTGTAGGTGAACGACATAAACTTTGAGAACATGAGCAATGACGATGCCGTTCGAGTACTGAGGGACATAGTGCACAAGCCGGGGTAAGCAGCAAACAGGCACACGTACAATTACATTCTGTAGCAGCAATAAATACAAATATTCTTCCATAAAACACCGGTGCAAAACAAGGACATGACTGAATTCTAGTAAAGTTGAAGCTGATGCTATTGTTTGTCTCTGTGTTTTTCACCAGCCCCATAACACTGACTGTGGCCAAGTGCTGGGACCCAAACCCCCGGAGCTGCTTCGCTCTGCCCAGGAGTGAGTGTTTTGTCTTTCTTGTTCATTTCAGTAAAATTAATAACAATAATCAATACAAATACGTGCAGACTCATTCGTTTCGGTAACCGCTTACTCTGCTTACTTTGAATCCAACAAGGTGAGCCAATCCGGCCCATTGACCCAGCTGCATGGGTGTCCCACACGGCGGCTATGACCGGGGTATACCCTGCGTATGGCATGAGCCCTTCCATGAGCACCGTCACCTCCACCAGCTCCTCCATCAGCAGCTCTATCCCTGAGACTGAACGTGAGTCACATCACCCCCACCCCCACCCCGCAGCTGCCTGTTACGGCCCATTCTCAAGGCACTTTTATTCAAAACAACTTGCATCCTGCCGTAACTCCATTCGCTTTTTCTTTTGTCTCTACGTAACATTTTTGCTCACATCCTTCTTATTGATTTTGCATTGTACTTCTTTTTTTTTTTTTTTTTAACTGTCGGCCTTTAAAATAACGTTTTACAGTTTTCTGTTGGCTTTTTTATAGATACATTTGGCCGTTCACACTTACGATACAAGGCATAAATTCCTGGGATTGTTGCTATTACAGGATTTTACTTTTTGAACATTCAGCTCTGGCTTTGGAGTCCCCCCCTACTCTCCAACCTCCAAAAACGCACTAATGTCAGTGTCTTTCTCACAAGTGTTAGCAGATCTCGGTGTTGAGCGTGGCCCTGCCCTCTCAGTGCATTCCTGCGACTACTCTCTGTTCCTGCTTTTACTGTGCTCAGCCTCACAGCTTCCATCTGCTCAATAACTCTTGTCAAAACTAAGCCATAACTCTCAACTTTCATCTTCCCTGTAATCTTTGGAAGAACGGGGATGTTTTTCTTACTTTCTGGAGAAAAAAAAAAAAAAGTCCCTCTCTCGACACACTTTCTTAACCAAATTAATACGCTTCACATTTCTGGATCAGGCAGAACATACATTTCACGTGATCACATGCTTAAACCTTGCATTTCTGGATACTATTTCTGGTTTATTGGTGAATTTCTCATATTCTTACGATAATTGGTCAACTCACGTATAAAGTTGCCAGGAGTTCTATCAAGTGCAGCTACAGTGACATTTTAAAAGGAGAAAAAAATTCTGCAATCTAAAATATCAGTGTGAGAGTTCAGTTGGTGCCTCAAAATCAAAGCAGCAGTTTTGCACCAGTGTTCAATCATACAGCCAGAAATCTGTCATGCGACTGTTGTTAATGTGCACTGACAACAGCTTGCACTACTCTGAAACGTCAAGGGAAAGTTGAGTTTATGTTGATATTTTTCAACCGAGAGCAAAAATATTGCTGTGTTTGGGAATGCTAGAATCGTTTAAACTAGAGGTTATGAAAAATGACTTTTTAAATACTAAATTTGTTTTCAGTATTCTCTCCTAATATATAATATAATATTCTGTCATGTCTACAAACTCCCCCAAAGCAAAATGTTAATCCCCTCTTCCTTGGGGATGGTCAAAAGGCATTCTGGGAAAATAAAGGAAAGCAGAAGTAGATTAAACAGGTGGAGGGGAAGTGCGAACACCAAAAGGTAAATAACACTTCCTATCGTGAAATGCAGCAAACCTCAGTGAGATGATATGTGACTGTTGATCTAGGGAGGACATTTCGTTCATCATGATCGGGCTTTTGTGAAGACCAGCTCAGTTGTTGTCCAACTCAAACAAAGATCCAGCCTAATATGTCTTACTCCTGACCAAGACATAGCAGGGGTCGCGTTACACTCCAGACCACAGGAAACCAAATATTATTTAAGGCAAATACCAAAACAGACTAAACTTGTTGGAGTTGTCAGGGATGCGGTAACAGCACGCAGCTGTACTTTCATCACATTTGCAGGAAACCCAATCAAAATGCACCAACAGATTTGATATATGTGTGAGATGAATATCTTTGTCCTCTAAAACGGGGGTTCTCAAACATTTTTCAATAATGTACCCCCTTTGAAATAGAGAGAGAGAGAGAGAGAGAGAGAGAGAGAGAGAGAGGTATATGCCTTGACGCAGAAGGTCCAGGGTTTGAGTCCGACCTGTGACGAGTTCCTGCATGTCCCCCCTTTCATATCTAGCTTGAAGGCTGAAATGCCCCCCCTAAAAAATATTACGTATCCCCTGCAGTACTCCAAAGTACCCCTAGAGGTACGCGTACCCCTATTTGAGAAACAATTGCTCTAAAACAAGTTTGGTGGTTAAGCATAAAAATCAACAACAACAAAAATGTCAACTCCGACAGGAGGATGTGGTTCCGCTCCTGTGCTAACATGTCCTCTGATCGTTCCCAGGATTCGATGACTTCCACCTCTCCATCCACAGCGACATGGCAACAGTTGCTAAGGCCATGGCCTGCCCAGAGTCAGGTCTGGAGGTGCGGGACAGGATGTGGCTCAAGATTACCATCGCTAACGCCTTTATCGGTATGTGGGTCAAAGCAGAGGGCATGGTCCTGCATTTATTATTTCCTTCCTCAGTATGCACACCCATCTCGGTGCTTTGTTTGGAGATTTCTGTCCGTGTCTTAGTGAAAGCCTCTTGTATCAATTCAGAATGAAGAAGCATCCCAATAATCCACTAATGTAGTTTTACCTTGTAACTCCATATTGCATATCATAGCAGTAATGTTTTTTTTTGTGTCATCAAGTAAAAAATATTCTATAATAATACATTTATTTAAAAATCACGTTAAATCAAGTTACAAAGTGCTTAACGTACAATTTTAAAAGAAAAAACAATTAGTAAACCGTATAAAAAAAATATAATGATTAAAAAAACAACAACAACCGTAAAATCAATAAAAAAGCCAGTCTAAAATAGTGAGTTTTTAATTTTGAGTTTTTAAAAGTGACTTAAAAGAAGACAATGTGTTAGCTTCCCTGATCTCCACCGGCAGGTCTTCCCACAACTGAGGGGCCCGAACAGAAAAGGCCCGGTCACCTTTTAGTTTTCAGGTTTGACCGAGGAATGGCCAGGAATGACCTGCCAGTGGGTTTCAGGTTGCATTCAGGCTCGTAGGGGGTCAGGAGGTCAGCTACATATCCTGAAGCTAAACCCCTTACCAGCCTTAAAAATGATCATTAAAATGTAAAAAAAAATCCACTGGGAGCCAATGAAGTGATTTTTAAACCAGTGTGGTGTGATCTCTCCTGCTGGACCTGATTATGAGTCTGGCTGCAGCATTTTGAATCCGCTGAAGTTTATTGATAAACTACGAGTGTTCATTAACAACTGTCTCAGATACATACTGAGGATTTGGTGGCCCAACAACATATCAAATGTAGACCTGCAGAGACGCATGAACCAGGAGCAAATCCACATTGAAATCAAATCCAGAAAGTGGGGATGCATCGGTCATACACTTAGGAAGGATCCGAGGAACATAGCAAGACAAGCTCTGGACTATAATCCCCAAGGCAAGAGGAAGATAGGGAGACCGAAATCCAACTGGAGGACGGGGACCTCCTGGCAAAAAAAGTAAAGACCTTAGCTCAGAGGAGAGTGAGGTGGAGATCCATGGTGGACGCCCTCTGCTCCCAAAGGGGCCAAGAGGATTAAATGAAAAACACGAAATGAAGTTTATTGAGGTTTTTGTTGCGTGAGGCATGAGAAGAGGCCATTACAGTAATCTAACCGGGATGAAATGAATACTTGGGTTTTGTTACAGTTACACATCAGCTGTGGACAGATACATGTCACATAAACATAGATGATTCAAATCCTCATCTTGGATATTATTCTATATCATGAAATAGTCATTAAATGTACTGAGCAAAACTGCACCTAAAATATGTATGTGTGTCTTTGTGTCCTCAGGTTCTGATGTGGTGGACTGGCTCTTCCATCACGTGGAAGGCTTTTCAGATCGGCGAGAAGCTCGCAAATACGCCAGCAACCTGCTGAAGGCCGGCTACATCCGACACACCGTCAACAAGATCACCTTCTCTGAACAGTGCTACTACGTCTTCGGAGACCTCTGTGGCAGTAAGTGGACACTAAAGCTGCGTTCAGACCCAGTTTTATTATTTTTCCCAGGTCTAACAAAGAACTCCGTCAACTTTGCAGAAGAACTCTCACCTCGCACAGCTCATTTGATGTTTTTCGGTGTCCACGTGAGCTTGGAGATCTCCAGCACCTTTATTAGACACTGAAACATACGTGCCAGCTTTGCACACGGTGCACTCCGCCTCCCACTTGTCCCGACCGGGTCTGTACGTGGGAAATTGTTTTTGCAGTTCAACTGTGAAGCTGCACCAGAGCTGCACACGAAGCTTCGGCATTTTGTGTGCAATGCTCCGCTGTCTGCTCTGCCCCCGTAATATGCGGCGTCGCGGCAGAGCCGACCACAAGGCAGCCTCTTGGGAATTACGTCACGCAAAAAAGTACCTTAGTATTGTGTGCAAAGCGCCAGTCAATTTAAGTACACCCTTAATGGTCCCATGAAAAACAGTGATAACCGGACATTTTCATGAATTTATAAAAAAAACGGACGCCCCGGACAGTACGTAAAAAGTGGACATGTCTGGGCAAAAAGAGGACGTTTGGTCACCCTAGTCTAAACGCACTACCCCCATTTCTCCACAAAGTTGTCGTGGTTCAGTTGTATCTGTATCTATAAGTGGGGGGTGTTACTGTTGAAGTCAAAATTTGTTTGTTTTTTTTCTCCCTCAGACATGACCCATCTGTCTCTCCATGACCACGATGGTTCCAGTGGGGGTGCCTCAGATCAGGACACTCTCCCCCCTCTGCCCCATCCCGGGTCGGCCCCCTGGCCCATGACGCTGCCCTACCAGTTCCCCATTCCACACCCATACGACATGCAACAGCCCTTCCATGGTGGACCAGGCGCCGGCAGTGCAGGAAGCCAGCACAGCGGTGAGTGCCGTTTAAACCTACCGTATGTGTTCATCACCAGTATATTTCAACACGTATTGGAGAATCAGTAGGGTGGGAAACCAAACGAATGCCATTTTGATGTTGTAATATTAGGTTTAAAAACACTCAGCCCCTATAGACTTACAAAGTGTCTGTTTTCAAGTTTGTAGTTTGCTCCTTCACAAAGAACAGCAACCACATTGAGCTCGAAATCATGTCAGTAACACCAGATGTTGATGATGAAAAGGTTTAATGATGAAAGAAGTATCCCAATCTCTGTGGAAACCTCTCCAACGCTGAGATTCTTCGTCTCCATTATCCATCTGTATGCTGCAAACACACACGCACAGCATGTTGCCAAACAATATCTAAAATTTGACCCGAAGTCAACACAAGGGTTTTACATCAGGTGACTTCAAGGACATATAGGAAAGTGCAAAAAAAAAAGTTCCTTCCAGCAGCTCCAAAGCTGCCTTATTCACATGCTTTATTTTGTGTATTTAACGTGTAGAAATAGAAAAACCAGACGTTGTGGTTTTAGGAACTGTTTGCTTACGCAATGGAGATATTTACTGACCAACAGCAGCTGGGCCCACTGACTGTACAAAACATCACAGATGTCGTGGTTCGTGGTTGCACACTACCACTCCTGAATAGTAACCCAGGTTATAAGATACAACATGTGTTTTGTAGTTGCTGTATAGTGTATTTTATGTTTTTTTTTATTTTTTATGAAAGCTTTCTCTAGCCTCTACAGTTGGTGCTAAGCTAGTCCTTGACCTACCTATCTAAAATGTCATTTTTCATCTGTCTTTGGGTTAGATGGCAAAAAGCATGCTTCTCAAAATGTCAGAAGGTTCCTTTTAAGCGCAGAAACTGTTACGGTTTTAAATTCATTAGTCTGAAGAGCTTGCCTCTAAAGCAAGCAGGCTGTTTGTGGTAATAAAATGAAAACATGTTATTGCCTTCAGTAGTGGCTGGGCTGTTTTGGCCTGTGAAAAGGCAGTGAATGCTCCGTCTCTGCATTAGTCATGCAGCTTTTCTGAGAGTCTCCCACAAACTGGGTCAGCACTGCCTGTGTCACTTCACTGGCGCCCAGATGGGAGTGAGTGGTTCATGTAGGTCACTCCGATTTAATTAACAAAACGTGATGTGATTGTACATTACACTTAGATATTAATCATAGTATCTTCTACTCTCTGTCTACAGGAAGCAGTGGCTCCAACTGCAGTAAGAATGAGGGGCGGAAGTCCGGCGGCAGTGGCAGCGAAACGGAGATCCGGAGCCACCGAGCTCCAAGCGAGCGCTCGGTGGCTCCCCCTAGTGAACGAAGCGTCCGTAGCTCTGTCAGCCACCGCAGCGCCAACTCCCACTCGATAGCCTACGGTCCGGGCCTCGTCTATGGCCCCCCTGGCCTGCCCCCCCAGCCCCCACATCTGTCTACAGCTGCACCTGGCGCCCCACCAGGCAGAGAGCTCTCCTCTGTGCCCCCTGAGCTCAATGCCTCACGCCAGTCTCTGCGCATGGCGGTGGGCAACGCTGGAGAATTCTTTGTTGATGTGATGTAACGCAGGTCATAGGCCGATAACAAAGTAGCGGATTTGGCTTTCTCGTGTCATTATAACACTGAGAAGGACAGCATGACGGGACAGGAGGGAGGGAAGGTTGCAAAAAGCTGTATCCCAAGGTCTTGATTCCACTCTCCTACAAGAAGAAATGCAACCAACCGGGTTGTGTATGTTGAGAGAAAGTGTTCCTCCTCCCTTGTGCTTTTCTTCCTAGTAGTAGTGGCCATACTTTCTTCAGTGAAGAAACCCCCTCGCTCAAGATGGAACCAAAGCGCCTTTCTCAGTTTCCGCTCCTCAAGTGGGGAAGAGTTTGAGTAAGGACAAAGAGCAAGAGAGGGAGGGAGGCGGTGGAAACAGAACAGCTGGGGAAGATGACTCAGCGCTTTTCTACATGGATGTTTTTCATTTGTTCTTCTCTTCACTCTTCCCTCCTCTCTGCCTCCCTTATCTAACATTCTCTGTCCTCCCCCACCCCTGTTCACATCAAAACTGAGAGAAAGAAGCCTCTTCCCTCCTTACGTTTTTTTCTTCAATTTTCCCACTTCCTGACCTCTTAACATGAAAAAAAAAACCTAAAAGAAAGCTGAAATGATCACTAACTGTTAACCTTATTCAGACTTTTTAAATGTTTGCTTGACTTCAGAGAGAAAGAAATGGAAAAATGTGTATGTAGTGCAAGAGAAATGCAGTCCTTACTGTAAGAATGCATTTGTTTAATTATATACGTAGTTGGTCACAACTAGTTACATTTTTCAACGCTAAACATGAGCATCCAGCTTCAAGAGTCATTTTTACACTACATAACTGCATTTTCATCTGTTAACCAGAGCATTTTCAGACTCTGTCTTGTGATAATGTATAGTGGGGAAAACAATTTCCTACCATGTCTTTCACACTACTCTTTTATCAAGGAAAAAATGTCTTTTTATTTATAAATATAGTTTTATGACTTAACTTTGCTGCGTTGTATTATGTTGTTTTTTTTTTAGTGTGTGTGTGGGCGTGCATATGTTTGTGAAGGTTTCATTTGCAATCTAGTTTTTTTAAATTTCTTTTTTATGGTACCTGGGGTCATGTTTGCCTTTTTAAAGGCGGTGGATTCCAGACTGTCCAAGATCAGGAATGTGAAGGTTAGGCAATCTGGTGCACAGATGTGTGTGGAGGCTGTGGGTATTTGTAAAAGATCAGCCTGTGTACATTTAGATTTGCTTTAGAACTGAATGACCTGATACAAAATGTTTCCTGTTAGGGGAGAACTCCTGTAGAGAGGTAATTTGATTCAACTTGGGAGTAGAGCTGAATCAGATGGACTCTGCAGGAAAAATTAAAACAACACCACCCACACAGCCATTATTTTGAAGGACAAACATACACAGGGAATTCAGTATTTTTTTTTTTTTTTAATCCTATTCACTTAAAATGGGAGAGCAACTATCCGCCTCTGGAGCTAGGAAGGAATACCACTGTGTTATTTAACAACATTTAATTAAGCAAGTTGGATACATGCCAACATGGTCCCAAGTAAATTTTTTGCTGTATAGTTATCATAAACTATGGTATTCATGAAATACCACTAACCAAGGACGGTAGCCTTTGTAGCTTATCACAACAAGGCCTGGGTGCGGTTTCGCTCCAGTCCAGCCGCGCCTTTTCCTGTCACAACGGAACGGCTGTGCGTAAGGACGGCGGGTCAGCTGACAGCTATCGGAGGACCAGGAGGAAGGAGCGGAATTAGCGAGTGTGTGAACTGGGAACCTACTGGATCCTGACATAAGCTATATCCGAGGCCAAACGGGGAGCGAACGATTGGTGGCGTCCGTGAGAGAACTAGGGTAGGTTCATCTTAAGTCAAGACGGTGACACGTTTCTCGTCAAAATGATCAACTGTAGCCCGGTAAGCGTTTAACAAAGCCGGTAAAACTGTTAACGTTACACACTCGGGGGCGATGCTAGCATTAGCAGTGTTAGCTGCCGCTCCGTTAGCTAACTTCAAGCTAGCAGCGGCAAATAGTATAACGGAATATAGACTGTTTTCGCCAAAGCATACAGCATGGCATTTATTAAATATTTTATGTTCTGGGGGGCAGTCGGTACTATAATTTCAAATTGTTAAGTTATAAGTTGGCGATAATGAATAGTGTTGCATGTTAAATGGTCGTCAAGCTGTCTGATTTTCTTTTCACTACTAGCTGCTATCGTGAGTGATAAATAGTGTAACAATTTCACTTGTCTATTATCATCCATCACTTCGAGCTTAGCTGAAGGTCAAGGCTTCATCAATCTTGTAGCCACTTAAGAACGCTTCGAATTAAGTGTGTCGAGCCGACATGTCCCTCGCTCGTCAAGGAACAAATGAGAAAATATGAAAAATGTATGAACGATAGGAAATGGCCCGAGTGAGCAGACATCTTGACTTCGGCCAATAAAACGGCGATCAAGCCCGCTCAGGTCTTGTGCACGGTGTATTCGGTCACGACCCGGCAATGTCCATATGGGGAAATTATTTTACTGATCTTGGGCATATGATTGTGTTACGTCCTGTAGTTACCGTGTGTTCAAGTTGTCTGGCCCCTGTCTTCGAGGAATTACAAGCATGCCCTTCATCCCCTGGTTTCCAGAAGCTTCATTCTTAAATAAGCACAAACTGCTATGATGAGTTGGTCTAAACCACAAGCAAGCAACGCTCACAACTGCACTTCCTCTAGATGGATTATGCTGTTTCATCTAAATTTTGGATTTTATGTTCAGTCTAACCATCATCCAGACTGCTCTTGGTAGTCAAATGCAACCCAGTAAGAGCAACAGATTTGTAGCTGGCTACTTGGTGACATCCTGCTTCAAACTGGTGGCAGCTAATCTGCTGTTAATCTTACTTTGGAAGGAAACAAGGATTTGACTGTGGTGTGTGGGTGGTGGTAGTGGAGTCTCTTCAGCCTTCATTGGAGTGATTTTTGATGTGTGTGTATATGCACATGCACGTAACAAATGAGCCAACACAGTGGGGCAGCTGCAGGGTATATTCAATTGGCAATAGAGGTGTGTGTGTGTGTGTGTGTGTGTGTGTGTGTGTGTGTGTGTGTGTGTGTGTGTGTGTGTGTGTGTGTGTGTGAGAGAGAGAGAGACACATACACACGGAGAAAGCGGATGTGAGGGACAAGTGCTTCCCTGTACTGTTGGTCACTCCCTCACTTTTCACTGCTCTCACTTCTCTATCACCCATTTTTTTCCTTTCCCTGTTTCCTTTCTGCAGTCTCTGGCTCTTCTCAGGCGGGGTTTGGTTTCGCCATGGCCAGTTGGGACTGAGAAGCAGCCACAATGATCGGAGGATTGTTCATCTACAACCACAAGGGGGAGGTCCTCATCTCCAGGGTCTATCGAGATGACATTGGGTATGTATCAGTGGAGCAAAGCTGCTGTAACATTACTACATTTTGGGGGACTTAATTTAAGTGAGACAGGCATGATCCAGCAGGGGTGGACAGGTTGGGATTGATTCCGAATGGATGAGAGAGGATTATGTCCCTCTGCCTAGCTAAATAGTTACATTTGTCTGTTTTTTTTTTTTTTTATATCTCCTCTAAAATGTGTTTAAAGAGTAGCTAAGCCAGGATTACATTTAGGATAATGTTAACCCTTTTAAACAACAACAAACAACACAATTTAGTAAAATTAGAATAAATAATAAAATCCTTATAAATGAATGATTAAAAACACAAGGGACTATATGAAAAAAAAAACACTACTATGCACAATCAGGGGAAAAAATAATGTCCAATATTTTTATGAGGTAAACATTTGGTTCACTCGTGCTTATTAAACCGCAGATTAAGTGCAGCTGAAAAGCTCTTCCAAATGACCTCAGTGTTGATGTAAGACAATTAGATAATGACAGCTGATAGCAAACACCTTTTTTTTCTCTCAGTAAAGAAAATAATTTTCTTTGGTTTGGCATGGAGGGATGGGGAATACATAATTGCCTGGTTTAAAAAAAAAAAAAAATACCATGTTAAAATGTCTCAAAAAATATATAGTTAGTGGCTCACTTTAAATGTGGAAGTAAAAAGAAACTTAAAACTAACAACTGAACCGAGCTGAGACATGAGCCTTTACAAAGACGCTGAAGATCTAGTGTTTGTGAAAAGGAAATTGTTCCCGCAGCCTAAGATGGGCGACTAAAACCACGGCCACGTTATATCCAGTGTAGACTATCAACACTGTAAACAGTGTGGGTCAAGGTTTGGTATTTCACATGTGTCAGCGGAAAGGCTACATCCACATAGATCCACATATCAGCGGACTCAGCTGTGTGGACAGGAGAATAAAACGCTAAGTAATAGTACGCTAAGATCTGACTTGCATACAGTCTGTCTTTCTTTCCTATTTGCTGGTTTGTTTGTGACATGTTGATGCAATTCACCTGTAATGGACATACCACGTCCCAATGCTTACACCCAATTATCACTTTCTGTTTTGTGTAAACCCAGCAACATCAAGATTGATGATTAACTTTATTGTCCCACAAAATGGGGAGTTTGTCTCGGCACTTAACCCTTGATGCGACCATATACAACGTGATACAAATTAGAGGTGTGAATCTTCACTGATCTCCCCATTTGATTACGATTATCATGTCTTCGATTTGATATCACGATGCATCGTGATACATAAAACTACAGCACTGAGCACATGGCACTTCCTGAATGTGCAAAACATAACAGAATATGTAAACAGAAAGGTTGTTAGGCCTACATTAAATTGTAAACGGAAATAATTGATTATGGCCTGGCCGATTATCGATGCAGCATCGTCCATGTCCACAATTCACTGCATCGATTATTTGATTAATTTCAACACCTCTAATACAAATGCACTACAACAAACAATAATATGACCCTAATGGTTTGTAATACACCACATGGTGTCGAACAGTGCATATATTTTATCATTTCTAAAAAATAATAATATCACTGTGGTAATAACAACTCTACAAAGAAACTATTGACATCAAGCGCAACAATAAATAAACGCAAATCACCATCATAAACCTGGGCCTGTTCTGGCTTTTATCTGCTGCTATTTAAAAGCTTTAAAGGACACGGGAATAAATGAATTTTGGAATCATTCAGTGGTTGAGTTGAGGGCAGGCGTCTCTGCAGAACAGACACCAGTTCAGTGCCTTGTGGATTTACACAGTGAGGGTTAGCAAGGTACAGTGAGGGTACAAGGGTAGACATTGATTTCCTAGTGTCAATTATTTGGGTACACAGCAGCAGTGCTGCGTCAGTGAGTTATTTTTTGGTGTAGACCCTTAAGGCATTTTAAAACATTTTATCTCTTTTTATTTATTTTTATATGTATTTTTTCAGTTTTTGCTGTAGGTGTAGGGTCCGAGGCACAGAGGAGACAGCGGATAAATGCAGAAACAGAACGGTGTATGCAGAATTTCGGAGCTGTTCGGTGTAAAGCGTTGCATCAGCAGACTGAGACGGCATTAAATAGTCTTGTTTAAATGAGACTAATGCAAGGTTTGGGACAGAATGACCTATGTGTGCGAGGATCCCTTTCGTCTTTTGTCCGGTTTCCTTCCAGGCAGCACTCAGTAATGTTATTGTGGTTGCTTCATTTTTGCTTTTTACTTTGTCTAGAAGTAGGCTACTGCCAGTAGCACAAATACTGTACAGCTGCTCGCCTCTGCCTCCGCAAACACAGCACATTGCGTACTGCAGAATAGCAATGAATACGTACTAAAAGGAAACTTCGTCATAAACCACAGGTCATTTTGCTAAAAGGTGTAAAAAGAGAAAAAAAAGACGGCATATATTGATTTCATAGTATGTTCAGTATAAAACCAGAAAATTCCCGCTGTGGCCACCCGGCATCAGTTGCTGTTGGTGAACCTCCCCGTTGCTGCAACAGCGCAGAGTAAACCAGGCTTATTATGTTGCTGCAGTGGGTGAGCTATAATGTTGTGTTGACATCTGTGATCCCAATTGTTTTTATATTGCAACAGAGCTTTTAGTTATACTGTAGCTGGAATAGGAATAGATCCTCTTGAAATAATGAAGCTGTTATGGAGTGATACAATAAATATGCACTTGCCATGCTGTCATAACACACACAGATTAAAGAGCAATATAGTGCTGCTGACTAGTTCCCGACATTCCGTTACAATGATGCCGTCGTAATTAACACCATGTTACTCACTCTGTCTGTGTACATGATGCACGAAAATGTCTCTTGTGCATTTTTGTCTCTCTCCTCTTCTTTTACATCCTATTTTTCCTCTCTATGCTCTGTATCACCATTTTCCTCCATCTGTTCATCTTGGCCCCTGTAGGAATAGGTAAGAGATGCTCCAACCTATCAAGCATGACCGCCCCACCACCACCCCACCGATCAATGACCCCATCCCCAACCCTGAAATCCCCTGACTGCATGCCCATTGATTCCACAGTCAACTTCCTGGAACTTCCTCTAAGCATGAGTCACCTGTCATGAAATTACAGTGATAAATAAAGCACCAGATACTAAGATACAACAGCCAGTCCAATCAAAGCCACCAAATGTAGCCACTACCAGAGCCCTTCAGTACTGTACTGTACTGTACTGTACTGCTGCTCATAAACAGCTCTACCACTTCCTAAGCATGTAGTCTGAGCATGGGAAATGATAGTTCATTTACTCCTCTCATCCTTCCTGCGCTGATAAGGTGTTCATACTTGTTAGTTGTTATATGGAAGCAGTCTCATGGACAAGGCCGATATCATGGCAGTCTCGTAGACCGACATATTGTGCCTTTGTCCTCACTCCGTAGTCTCCACATTGAATTCCTGAACTTGCGAACGCAGATGTTGACGTTTTGATGCTTTGCGGACATAGTGTAAGCTGTATCTTTTAAACGTATGTAACATCAACCAAGAAGGCTATCCACCTGTATGTCTCTAGTCCATTTGTTCTTCATTGTAGCATTCAAAAATGGGAGCAATCACTAAGAGTGGTTAAATTGTTAACCTGCAGGCTTGGTTCTTCTAACAATAATGTTATTACGTTTTTAGATTAGATAATAGTAGTCTTTAATATCAGTAAGGTCGACAGTTTGTGGGAGTTTAGACCTCCAGAAGTTCTCAGTAGGATTTTGTATTCCTGTCAGGACGTGCTGCCTCCTCTGCACTAAGCCCCTCTTATTTCTAAATCCATATAAATCAGAGCTGCGTTTTCCCAAAGCATCATGGCACTAAGGTATACACATTTAAGACAAACGACATAACGTCACAGACATTTCATCGTTTTTATTAGTAGAACTGAATTCAAATGTAACTTTTTTTTTTTATTTATTTTTTTTTTTTTTAATACAGAGAAGGTCCAAGTTAAGATCCGATTTGGACCATACATGGTTAAAACCTCTTTGTGTTCCCATGGAGTCCAGATAATTATGATGCTGTTGCCTGGGTGTCAGCCTAAACTCTCAGAGCCTACCCTCTCCCCCCCCCCATAGTAATTATCACCATTTACACAAAACAACGCTCCTTTTCTCTGTCTAAATGCACCAACTTAACGGGTCCTTTTCCAGTTGGTTGGAAAATGTTTTGATTATTGCTTATCCATATGAAATGAGTGGATATGACGTTGAGGTCTGGAGGGGGTTGCTTATTCTGAGTCCGTTGCAGAACAGGATATCAAACTCGGCAATTCTTTTCACATGATGTCACAGGGTGGGATAGTGTTAACAACGGTCTCGCTGTTTTTGTAAAAGTCTAAAACAATTCTCTCCAATCCCAAACTGAAATGTCTCTCACTTTTCTTTTTTTTTTTTTTTGTCTCCTCCTCCATTTCTCTCATCCTCCCTCCCCACCTCAGGCGCAATGCGGTGGATGCGTTCCGCGTGAACGTGATTCACGCCCGGCAGCAGGTTCGATCCCCGGTGACCAACATTGCCCGAACCAGCTTCTTCCATGTCAAGCGCTCCAACATCTGGTTGGCGGCCGTCACCAAGCAGAATGTCAACGCCGCCATGGTGTTCGAGTTCCTTTACAAGATGTGCGACGTCATGACGGCCTACTTTGGCAAGATCAGCGAGGAGAACATCAAGAACAACTTTGTGCTCATCTACGAGCTGCTGGACGGTAGGAGGCGCTAATTGGGACGTTTGTGTGTGAAATCAGTGGCATCCAAAATCTGAGATAAATCTGAGGAATGGACTTGTCGTATGTAGTAGATCTTAAAGATGTTCCCGATTCCGAAAAACGGTATCTGAAAGGCCTCCGATACTGCCTTAAAATGCTGGTATCGGTATGCACTGATCTGATACCATGTAATTTAGCCCAAAAGAAAATCTACTTTAAAGTAGTTTATGTTCTGTCTGTTTATGTTGACTGTCAAAATGGATAATTAAAACAAGTTCTGTGGCATTAATTGTTTGTTAATTTTTCACAAAAAGTTGAACCTTTAAGAAATCATATCACATCCATACAGGCATAGTAGTATACAGATGTTAAAACCTAATAAAATATATGACACACTGGTATCTGATCAGTACTCGGTATTCATATCGGCCGATATCCAAGTTCAGGTATCGGAATCTGTATCGGGAAGCAAAAAAAATGGTATCGGACCATCTCGAGTAGATATTAATAGTGATGTTCTTTGTGTGTGTGTTTGTCCTCCCAGTAAACATTCTATAAATATGTCTCACTCAATCAACCCTGGTTGTTTTCATCGCTACGTGTCCTAGTTTTTTCTCCTACCCATCTTATCTCGCATCGACGGTTATCTGTTTGTGCTCATACAGAGATTCTGGACTTTGGATACCCCCAGAACTCCGAGACCGGAGCTCTGAAGACCTTCATCACCCAGCAGGGCATCAAGGGACAGGTCAGCAAGAAGCCTTTAGTCCCAAATGTAATTTAATTGTGTCGCGAGAACAAGGATATACACTCAGTTGCCACTTTTTTAATTAGTTAACTTAGTGCTTATTACGAATTTAGCTTATTCACGTAACCCCAGTAAGATAAGTCATACCATCCTTCTCATCGGCGACTTAGTTCGTGACGGCTCCAGCATTAGCTTAGCCCGGCACAGATCCTGCAGGTAACTGGTTCCAACCTAGCCTACTGCTCCAATTAACATTAGAGGTTTTATATTCCATGTTGTGATTATTAGCGGTAAGTTAAATAACGGTAAAAAACGAACTATATTCCAGAACGGCCGTCCACAAACCACCGTGTTTAATATATATTCTTCCGCCTGTGAATATAGTTCCCGGTTTGTTTACGGTTAGAAGATGGCTGTGTCTCATGTTACGTTGTTTTTTGTACACGCTGTGACTATATAAATCACAACATGGAAATAGGAACATGTTGGCGTTATTTTGTCACTTAATCAGAGCAGTAGGATTACTGGAACCATTCACCTGCATGTTCTGCTGGCCTGATGCCGCTGGAGCCGTCAGACAGCGTTACAGCACGCACGGAGATGAGAAGGGTATGTATGGACTTGTCTTACTCTGGGGGTTACGGTGAATAAGCTAAATTCCCAATAAGTCGGCGTGTTCCTTTAACACCACAAGGTTGTAATGTTCAGTTTATGTTGAAACCGTTTTAGAGAAGTTTATATCCAACGTTGCGGTGATTTTACAGACTGTAGTTTGTGGTGCTGTTGCACCATTGCATTGCATCACGCTGAGATTTATGTTCCTCATTTGTATTGGCGAGGGCAGAATAGACATTAGAAACGCCTGGAAAAAATCATCAGTGAATTTATGTGATGAGCCAGTTTGCTTGATCTGGATTAGGCGGATAAAGACATTTCTTTTTTTTTATTGGAGTAGTGTCAATGCTATCAAGCGATATCTGACCGTGTGATGTAATGATAACCACACTGACAGTCAGAGTGATACCAGTGTCTTGATGGAAATAATACAAAACACTGTGGACACAAAACATTACAGGAAACAACTGGAGGAAAGCTGTAAATTTAACTGCCACTCATCTCAACTGAACTGGTAAAGAAGTTAACCCCTAACCCTTCTCTGTTTTTGTCTCCCCTTGTTCCCCACAACTGCCATCTTGGACTCTTCATAATTCAGCACCAGGTAATAAAAAACCTACTGAGATTCTAGCTCAGGAAAAGAGTCATTTTATCCATGTATGAGCCATGTCACCTTTGTTGTGACATGGCTCATAATGATCCCTTTTCATCGCCTGCTTTCATTTATGCCATTTCTCCATTGTCAGCCGCCTCCTTTTTGTTAGTAGTGATACAGTTCCTCTCTGTGTGTCTCCCAGACAAAAGAGGAGCAGTCTCAGATCACCAGCCAGGTGACGGGGCAGATCGGCTGGCGTCGTGAAGGCATCAAGTATCGCCGCAATGAGCTTTTCCTCGACGTACTGGAGAGTGTCAACCTGCTCATGTCCCCGCAAGGTCTGTTTACGTGGCCTCGCCAAACGGGGTGGGACCGGTCACATGAATGATTTATTGACATCAACAACTAGCCACGGACATGAAACCCCAAATTCTTAAATGGCGATAATATTGACATTTTTTGTGTGTGTGTATATATATTTTTGTGTGTGTGTGTGTGTATATACACACACACACACACACACACACACACACACACACACACACACACACACACACTCCTTTTTTATATATTGTTTTCTCAACATATTTGTCAGAAGCAGACCTGGAGAGAGTCTGTAAATCATCGTAGTTGAAAGACAATCTAACTACAAGGTCCATTTAGTAGCTGTTGTGATGCTTTCGATCATATCTCACTATCTTCCTCAGCAGATGGGGTTGGAGGGAGTTCACAGTTTCAGCTACAAATGGAGAAAATGAAGTGCTTCTCAGTTAAGAAGTATTCAAAATACAGACCCTTTTTTTAACTTTTGGGCTTAAAAACACTGCCCCTAAAACACTTAGACTTAAAAGTGAAAACCAATTCCAATGATTTTTGGTGGCATTCTTAGCGTTTTTGTTGACATTTGGGTCTTTGATTTTAACTTTTTAAACCGCGTAAAGTTTTCAGCAGAGTTAGAGTCCCCAAAACAACAAGTGGAGGAAAATATGAACTGTGGTCTGGCCAGTTTTAGACTCCCAAAGACCCATTATCTCCTGTCCTGTCCTGTCCTGTCCAGGCCAGGTCCTGAGCGCCCACGTGTCAGGCCGAGTAGTTATGAAGAGCTACCTGAGCGGAATGCCCGAATGCAAATTTGGCATGAACGACAAGATTGTCATCGACAAGCAGGGCAAGGGAGCAGCATCTGATGACGCAGGGAAGAGGTGAGTGACGCAACAAGCAGACCAAATTTGAATATCTGTAAATCAAGCGTATTCTGATAAGCTAGGCTGATAAATATTTAGAGATTTTGCAATTGAGAATGGTGCTGCATTTTTTTTTTTTTTATTTCCATCTTGAAAACAAGGAAATTCATTGTTGAGTCAAACTTTAAGAGGCCACCATGTCTGTTAGCCCCGTGTCTTTGTTATGAGTGTTGTCTTGCTGTTTGTAACAAGATGGGCTTTACAATTTATTTTTTTTTCTTTCCTTTTGGATGCATCTCTCCTTTCTTTCCCTCTCTTTCTTTTCTATGTGCTGTACCTCAGTGATTTAGGGGGAGGAAGGTACTGTACTGACAAGTGTCCTCACCTTCTGTCACTTCAACACATAAACACACACACACACACACACACACACACCTGTCTTGTCTAAGCCCTTTAGCACGTTTAGAATCATCTCATGCTCTCAATAGAAATCAAGCACGCCTTGTGTACATCTCGGTGGTTGTTTTCTTTATTTTGTGGAATGGTTTGTTAGTTTTTATTACACCACCTAACATCTCACAGGGACTGTTTGTTTTATTGCACAATAGTGTCATTAACCTCCACCGGGTTTTTATGTCTTGATACTAGTCTAGCAGTTGTCACTATTGCCGTTTTCCCACGACGTTGTACCTGCTCGACTCACCTCGACTCTACTCGCCTTTTTTTGGTTTTCCCTGGTACCTGCCAACAGCTACTTTTTATTTTTTATTTATATATATTTTTTTTTTGTATCCCCTCCGTCGAGGTTCCAAGCGAGCTGAGGTGATACCAAAAAGGGCCGTGAAAACCTGCTGACCACTGATTGGTCGGAGAGAATCGTCACCAATCACTGCGTCATCATTGCTAGCGACAGACGGGGCCTCCAGCTTCTTTTGAAACATTTATCTTCTGGCTGTGGCAACACACACATGGCGAGAGTCAAAAACAACACACCTCCGACGTTCTGTGTGTGTGTGTCGCGTTAGGTCACGGCAGTTTCCTGTGGCGTCGCTATGACGACCAGGTACGTTCGCCTCACGCATGAGGCGGTACTAAATCTGCAATGGAAAAAGGAGGACGAGACACCGCGGTGGAGTCGAGTCGAGCAGCTACCATGTAATGGTTGTATGGACAGCAATTGAGGGAGAGCGTTAGTTATATTGGAGAATTGGCATCGTATTTATTAGATATAGTTAATACTGATAAACAGGTGAACTAATGTTGTTTTGTCTCTTCTGTGTGTGTTTTCTGATGTGCGTGTGTGTGTGTGTTCCTCTCCCAGCAGTGGGAAGCAGTCCATAGCCATCGACGACTGCACTTTCCACCAGTGTGTGCGCCTCAGTAAGTTTGACTCGGAGCGTAGCATCAGCTTCATCCCCCCCGATGGAGAGTATGAGCTCATGAGGTCAGTGGATGGGTTTTTGAAATCTTTTGTTTAGGGCTAGATATCTGCTCAATACTTTTTAGGCACCGACCCAATTGCCTCCCCTCAGTATCGTAAAATGCCTCTTCAATACCTAAGGAGTGAATCTCACCAGCGTCAGTGAGCCAATAAGCATGCAGCATGCTTCTACCAAGATCTTTAGAACGCTGCTGATTGGCTGTCTAACATTACACATCGTAAGGACACGCAGGAAAAACCTCTACGTTACGCACACGTAACAATGGGGCACACGTAGTAGGAGCTGAAAAATAAATGAAAAGATTTTTGCCCTTATGTATTTTATTTTTGTGTTTTTTTTAAATGGATTTTATGAAATTGGTATCGTTCACGAACCGGTATCAAAGTCACGGTATTGGTACCAGTATCAAACATTTTTGGTACCCAGCCCTACTTTATTTATTTATTTTGGGGCATTTTTAGGCCTTTTGACAGGACAGCTGAAGAAATGAAAGGGGAGAGAGAGGGGGGAATGACATGCAGCAAAGGGCCACAGGTCGGAGTCGAACCCTGGCCCGCTGCATCGAGGAGCAAACCTCTATACATGGGCGCCCGCTCTACCAACTGAGCTATCTGGGCACCCGACCCAGCCCTACTTTAGTTGATTATTAGGCTGTCCAGACAAGAGCCAAATGTGTACACAGGCACACAGGGCATGATTGAAACGTATGCAAACCACATTAAAGGCATAGGACGTACGCTAGTTTGTGTCCACATGGGCCATTCTATCGTTAAATAAATTGTTGTAAGAAAGGCATGGATGAACACTGAAACCATGAAATGGTTGTGTATGGTTTATAAAAACATTGTTTTGTGACATGAAACCACTGTTCTCCTTGGCCTTCTTGCAGGTATCGCACCACTAAAGACATCATCCTGCCGTTCCGAGTTATCCCTCTGGTCAGGGAGGTTGGCCGCACCAAACTGGAGGTTAAGGTGGTCATCAAGTCCAACTTCAAACCCTCGCTGCTGGCCCAGAAGATCGAGGTGAGCTCTTCTCAAATTCACAACGCTGATAAGATGCAAACCGCCATTCGCAGCACACACACGGCTCCTAATTTACAAACTGGTCAATTTTCCTCACGGCTTAAACACAACCAAAATGTAATCCGAGACCCTCTGGAACCGTTCTGAAAGGACGTGTGTGAAGTTTGACTGCTTTTTTTAAGATTTAAAAGTTTTGCTCCTCTTCATAATCAACTCCTTAGGTGCGTATCCCGACGCCCCTCAACACCAGCGGCGTGCAGGTGATTTGTATGAAGGGAAAAGCCAAGTACAAGGCCAGTGAGAACGCCATCGTCTGGAAGTGAGTAGTAGCTCTTGCCCGTACGTTCATGACATGCAGCCAAACTCGCTGCTTTATGCTCTGTGTCAGGTTAACGATTAACAGCTGTTCCAACCTCTCACCCATGATTCTCTAGGCCTTTTGCACGGCCGACATGTTGACGTGGCCTAGTAGGAGAAGCACAGGTGTATTCAAAACCATTCATGATGGCTGCACTCCACTTAGGAGAGGCCCTGGTGTTGTGCATGCTGACTCACTGGAATGGCTTCCTGGGACACCAGGCTATCAATTTCAGCTGTGCTTTTCCTACTATGACAAGTCCAAATGTGTGCTGTGAAAAAGGTCCATTCTGTTTTTGTAAACGTATTTATTGTAAAGGTTTTAAAATGGGGATCCTTGTTGCTGTGTAGGATCAAACGCATGGCTGGGATGAAGGAGTCTCAGATCAGTGCTGAGATCGAGCTGCTGCCAACCAACGATAAGAAGAAATGGGCCAGGCCTCCCATCTCTATGAACTTTGAGGTCAGAACGCATTAATAGTTTATATAGTCTCTGCCTTCCTCTCAGTCGCACCTAGTTTGTTGAATTTGAAACTGAAGTTAGTTGATACAATGTTTCCCAATAGGGCTTTACTGCCTGCTTAAATCGGAGACATTTCTATGTACAAAAGTTCTGCTCAGCTTTGCATTTAGCATAGTCGGCCACCAAACAAATGGACTATGGATTAAATGGGATCCCAGTATCAGTCATGCAAATCACAACCTGCTTACTGTTAACACACAAACACACACTTCCTGCTCAGAGCTGGCTTGATTTTCACACCCACGGTAAGAACCAGCGACTTGTGTGGCCTACAGCTCCCAGCATGCCCCAACACGTCCCAACCCTCCTCTTCTGGTCTCCGCAGGTTCCCTTTGCTCCCTCTGGTCTGAAGGTGCGCTACTTGAAGGTGTTTGAGTCCAAGCTGAACTACAGTGACCACGACGTCATCAAATGGGTGCGGTACATCGGCCGCTCGGGCATCTACGAAACGCGCTGCTGAAGTCGAACTCCCCTTCAGGCGGCGAACTGACCACTTTCCTCCCACATTTCCTGTTTTTTCTTCTGCCCCCCCCCCCCATCCTACTTTGTCTCTCTCCATCCCTCAGTCCTTATAGCTTCTCTCATACACCCCCACACCCACCACAACCTTCGCCCCTTCCTAAGTAGGTGTTGGAGATTGAATTTACGTCGTTAAAAAAAAAAAAAAAAAGAAGTGAATATGATATAATGCACAGATATATGCAAAATGTGAACCATTGTATCATATGTATCTCGTAGTGATGAGTAAACCTGTAAACCAACTGGTGTCCGAAAAGGAAAAAGACGAGTGATGCAGATGTGGACCAGGGGGAGAGGTCTGGAGGCGCCTTTGGTGTCTTTTTGGGGGTGCTCTCTTGTGTTTATTCAGTGTTATTATTCCACCATCTACTCTCCAGTTAGAAGTCCCACAAGTCCTAGCGGTAATCCCTGGTAAGATGATTTGTAGCTGTTGTAGTTTAAATGAATCCCGATGTAGTTCCTGAGTACGAACTGCTGTCTCCGTAGAGTCTGCCCTTTAAATCGAGATGCATTGTTTGATTGTGTATTGTGGACAGATTTGATATTTGATCCTTTTTTTTTGGGGACGATCATTTGGATCGAAAGTCTCGATTCAAAGTCTCTTATGGGTAGCTGGTCAAGAGAAGGAATTGATCGTGACCAAGCTGTTTTTGTGCTATCTGGAGAGTTTCTTTCCCTTGCTATTTTTCCACCATTAGTTTTACCAGCATTCAGTGAGTAAAGTTAAAGCATAGCGGAACACTCAGACATCATCCCGTTAAGCTAGTTTGTGACCCAAATGTCCTGTTTCTGAAGCACCAAGATCTTCTTTGTCACTTTTTTTTTTTTTTTTTGGTTTCAAAAGATGCTTTGGGGACATGCGGCACTGGGCCAGTGTGTTTGCAGTGAGGTGAGGTCTCCCCCTGGTGTTTGTCTCGTCACTGTCTGCTTCTTCATGTTTGTAGCCCTGGTGACCGTTCTGTCCAATAAAATCTGACTATGTAACCAACCCCACCTACCCTCTCTCTTTTTTTGTCTTTGTTTGATTTTATTATTTTCAGTGGTCTTTACTCTCTATCGTATCCACCGTTTCCTCTCGGGTGTCTGAGGTGGGGGAGGGGGTGGTGTAGGAACAATGGATTTGGGGCGGTGGTGGTTACAGCGTGGCTCTGGCTAGTCCAGTTTTCGTCCTGTCCATTCATTGGCTCTCTTTTTATTTTTCACATTTTGGAAGGAAACCAAGCTGACTTGAGTGCTAAGCCAAACCTATAGACCGGGGGTGTCAAACTCCTTTTCACTAAAGGGCCACACTGGAAGAAGAGAATCCCACTTTCCTGACTTTTTTTTTTTTTGTTCATTGTGGGACTGGCTCTAGTGGCTGTAATTCTGCACCAAGGCTGAATTTTGGGAAAGAGACTTCAGATATAGTATTAGGGGACCACTAAGGTCTATATAAAAGAGACTTCAGATACAGTATTAGGGGACCACTGAGGTCTATATAAAAGAGACTTCAGATACAGTATTAGGGGACCACTAAGGTCTATATAAAAGAGACTTCAGATATAGTATTAGGGGACCACTAAGGTCTATATAAAAGACTTCAGATACAGTATTAGGGGACCACTAAGGTCTATATAAAAAAGACTTCAGATACAGTATTAGGGGACCACTAAGGTCTATATAAAAAAGACTTCAGATACAGTATTAGGGGACCACTAAGGTCTATATAAGAGACTTCAGATACAGTATTTGGGGACCACTAAGGCCTATATAAAAGAGACTTCAGATACAGTATTAGGGGACCACTAAGGTCTATATAAAAAAGACTTCAGATACAGTATTAGGGGACCACTAAGGCCTATATAAAAGAGACTTCAGATACAGTATTAGGGGACCACTAAGGCCTATATAAAAGAGACTTCAGATACAGTATTAGGGGACCACTAAGGCCTATATAAAAGAGACTTCAGATACAGTATTAGGGGATCACGAAGGTCTATATAAAAGCATCCAAAGAGCACCATGTAATGGGACTTGCTGTTTCACAGGCTGAATATGAAAACTCTTTGCTTCTGGGGGAATGTCTGAGTTTTAGAGTCTTCAAATCTGCCATGTGTCTGCTTTGAACATCAGGTAACTGCAGTTTAAAAAACACTTTCCTGTGTTTTTTGGTTTGGCGCACAACTAGGCGGGCCAAAACTTATTGTGAACCCAAATTGATATATGGGCCGCTTCTAAATCTGCAACGGGCAGGATTTGGCCCGTGGACCTTGAGTTTGACACATGCTATAGACCATCCAGGTTTAAACTGACCTGAAGGAATGAACTCCGAATGAATACTCAACCCAGGGAAACCCTCAACAGTTGCATTAAACCACAGGAGACAATAACTGGTCACGGTGAAATGCTTTGGCCAACATGTTTAATACATTTTTCCTGTCTTGTCCTTCCTCTGCATCTAGGACAATCAACAAAGAGAATGCCAAACGGTAAACTAACACACGATTAAAACGCTGTTAACATTTACAACTAGTGGCTGTTATTGGGTTGCCACTCGAATCTTTGCCACCTTGAACCTGTGGACGCTCTCTTGCTCTCACTGCGAAGTTCACGCTGATTTAAAAGACAGATTCCACAAGAATCGTGGCAAGAGTTCCCAAAAGTAGCTTAGCATCAAAATCACAGCTGGATTTGCTCAGCAAATTAAACTGATTTTGCACTTAAAATACTAAAAGAAGGATTTTTTTCAGTTTTTCTTTTAAACTGAATCCTTTTGAGTCATTTCCCCGACCTTAAAATCTGATTTGTACCTACAAGAATGGATGCGGTCTTTGCTGCTGTAGCAATGACTGCTTTAAACCACAAGTACATTTTGGGAAACCAAGCCTAGAACAGATCAATCGGACATCTGTCGACATTTATATTAGAGTCATCCAACGGTATTGCATTACATCTACAGATCACCTGTGATGTGTTTTTTGTTTTTCAGTTATATAGGAGACAAAAACACATGCTTTACTCACTGGAGATGCAGGACGCACACTCACACACACACACACACACAGAGTCCGGAAAATCTCAAATATTTGACCCAGTTCCATTGCTTCAGTGTTGCAACAATGACTCGCTTCAGAAAGGAAAAAAAAATAATGCTCATACTTTGTGCTCATCTCAGGAAACAGAATCAGTTGAGGGAGGTAGCTACATAAATGTTGATCTGGAGTTTCATTGTTACAGAAATCGGAACCCCTCATACCACTATGTGACACAGTGCAGTCCAGTCTGCTAAAATACAGTTTTCAACTGATGCAGGATGTGTGCGCACACTCAAGCTTAAGCGGAAGTCCTGCAGATTGGTGGAAAACCCCAAAGCCCTAAATGTTTGGGACAGCCTTGTATATTTGACCATGTATGTGTTCTGCTGATGAGGAGGCCGTATTCATAAGTGTGCTTATGACTCCCAACTAACCAAAAGATGTCATTTGGTTATGAGAAGTAGGGCATTCAGACAGTGTTCAGGTCGTTCTAAATTCTTTCTATTGTCATTACATGTTTCAGATGAAAACTGATGACTTCCCTACAGGCCTAGGAGATGCAGGATCTGCGTTACAAATAAAGAAAAAAAAAAATATATATATAACTTTAGTCTTCCACTGCTCAAACTACTTCTAATAACGGAGACAATTAAGATCATAACCTGTACACGGATAAAGAGAGATAAAATCTACAAAAATAAGTATTTCTACATCAACACGAGTCGTCCTTGCAATACTTTCTTTTGATGCCACAAAACAGGGTGTCCTGTTTGATACTAGTCTTCCAAAGAACATTTAAAAAAAAAAAAAAAGCAAATGTATTTCTACAGTCGAAGCTGAACCCAGATCTGTCAACAGATGGCTGAAAGAAGACATTTTCAAACGCCGACAGAAGAACTTGCACGCACAAACATCACATGCACAGACACGCATAGCCCCAAAGCAGGCAGACAAACTCGGAGGGTGGTAGCTGCTGATTAGTAGACATATGTCACATACGACTAAGATTTCAGCTCACATTTGACGTGATCTGGACTTTCCCGGTTATTTAAAAAGTCAGGTTGTTTTTTTCTTGTTAGTATGAGCAAAATATGAACTGCCCCACGTGAGCAGATCATTTAAAATGTCCAGTTTCCTGACCTGCTCTAAAAAGCCTCCCCTGGAGATAATCGACAGTGTCTCAGCTCACCTCTCCCACACCAAACTAGACGTGCTGTTCCAGCAAGTGACCAAAAAGCTGCGAGCCCTCCCGCTAAAGCCATGACAAAAAAAAAAAAAACTATAACGCTAAACTTAAGAATACAGTCATAGATGAAAGACATATTCCTAAGTGACAGTGAGCGACTAACAAACTCAACATCAAAAAGTGACTTGAGATAAATGAGACGAATTTTCTAAGAACTCAACCAGTGACTAGTGGTGACTTTGACTGACCGTTACACAAAAACAAAAGAGGATATAATTGCCTAAAATGGTTAAAAACTAGAGCTGTGAAGAAACTGGCTGTTACAGTTTACGTGACTCTGAAGGGCTAAAAAAAAATAATATTACAATCGTAAACAACAACAACAACAAAAAACAAAGTGGAAGCAGGAGCTGGATGAAAACCACGTTACTCAACACCTAAGTTAACTGGTAGCGCTGACTGCGGCCCCGGCCACGGATTGAAAACGGGCTCTAGTTTTCGTCATCCTCCTCGTCGTCGTCGTCGTCGTCCTCGCTGATGAGGTATCCGCGGGCTCCGCTGGGGTGGGGTGGCGGCGACGGAGGCGGGGAGGTCTTGGTGAAGAAGGGGAGACGGAAGGTGGGTGAGGGGGAGCGCTCCTCGCGGGTGGGGCTGCTGTTGGGGCTGTGCCTGGGGCTGATGGCCTGCAGCATGCGGCCCTTCCCTTCCTTCAGCATGTGCTTCTGCGGAGGCGAGATGAGAACATGAGGGGAGGGGAGGGGGATCGGTTAATAAATCAACTCCTGGTGCAATCCGTTTAATGCAAGCACGAGACATGAGTTAGGCATTAAAAGACCTTCGCTGCTGCTTCAGACAGCCAGAGGGCAGAGGCCTATCTGGTTTGTGATGACCTTTGAATAACTATGGCTTTTGTCCTTTGAAATTTAGCAACATTATGTAACTGTTCTATTACCGTCTTTATGCTAAGCTAAGTGTAAGAGCCATTTTTCATTTGTTTTGGGTGTAGGACACAAGTTGTCCGCTGGTGTCACTAGTGTGCTTTCGAGTGCGGTCTATTTAGGTAGGAACCTTTCAACAGGTAACAGGGGGTGCTGTTAATCGGAGGAGCACAAATAGTTTTTGACCGCATCAAATCGCTACACACGTGTAGCACATGTGGATGTGTAAATGTTTGTTGATGGAGCTTAATGGACTCGTGGATTCTTGCACGTTCCAACCAAAAGAACACTGCGATCCATAAATGTCCATCAAAATGCGAACTCAACAGTAGGCTTCTGAGCGGTGGAAGGTAGAAGAGAGCGCGTCAGCTAGTTTACTAGTTTACTAGTTTGTTTCAAGTCCGTATAGCAGCCCCTCAGTGGCTTTAAGTGTTTAGGCTTAGCCATTCTACTAAGCATCTGCTGGCTGTAGCTTCATATCTGACACATGGATAAGAGCGTGGTATCAAACTTCTCATCGAACACTGTGTCAAGCTCTTCTAGTCAGAAATGTGTAATAAACGCGTTTTCTTTGAAAGTTCAGAGTGTATACGGGCTTAGAACATTATGACTCAAGTATATGATGGCCATCCACATGCTCCATTATGTCTCCTAAGTAAGATTGGGCATCAAAAATTACGATTCCAGTAGAATCGTTTTCTTTATTGGAATCGTTTGGAGGATGTGGTTTCAAATCCGATCGCCGCTTCCCAATTTAACATGCGCAAGTTTTGGTTTCCGTAGCGGCCAGGCGCCTTGGAGCACAGTAAGCAGCGCTCTAGTCTGGCTTTATTTTACATTGAAAAAGCCCTTGTAAAACGGCAAACCACAACTGAATTAAAACGAAAACGTTCCTCTTATTTGTGAAAATAGGCATGTGACCCGTTTCAACTCAACTCATTCAAAGAATCTGAATCGAGAATCGAATTGTTAAAATCCCAACGATGCTCATAAGTTGTTGCAGCACTGTTTGGGTTGATGCCATTTGTAACACAGATCAAGCTGTAACATTTAACCAGATTTGACCACTCAAGAATTGATCAAAATGGTCAGAAAACCCTCCAAAATACCTTAAGACACCAAGGGGTCTCAGGTGTGCCTTGGTAGGTTATTACTTGTCTGTTATTGTTATTACATGTTTGTCACTAGGTGAACATGTCTGTTATTGTTATTACACGTTTGTCACTAAGTGAACATGTCTGTTATTGTTATTACACGTTTGTCACTAAGTGAACATGTCTGTTATTGTTATTACATGTTTGTCACTAAGTGAACATGTCTGTTATTGTTATTACATGTTTGTCACTAAGTGAACATGTCTGTTATTGTTATTACACGTTTGTCACTAAGTGAACATGTCTGTTATTGTTATTTCACGTTTGTCACTAAGTGAACATGTCTGTTATTGTTATTACACGTTTGTCACTAAGTGAACATGTCTGTTATTGTTATTACACGTTTGTCACTAAGTGAACATGTCTGTTATTGTTATTACATGTTTGTCACTAAGTGAACATGTCTGTTATTGTTATTGCATGTTTGTCACTAAGTGACAGTACTAGAGGATAGATTACAGATATTTAGAAATGATGTTTGGGTTCGGGTCGGGCTCGGTCACATCAGCGCGATAAGGCATTGAACATTTTAAATTTAAAAAAAGCTTATTATTTAGGTGCGCGCGTAACGATACACTAAAATTAGTGATATTAGTGAATGGATTTAGTGATTCTAAACATCTGAAATGCAGAATTTAGTGGGTTACAACATTGTTGTTTAGACACTGATGGCTAGCGCTGTATCGTGCCTCTTTAAATAGCAAGGTTTTTTTTTTCTTCTTCTACCAAAAATGTTTTGTGCTGGTCAGGAGGTACTTGGATGAAAAGAAAATTCAAAAAGGAGCACATTATTGTTAAACATTTGAGAAAACACTGTCATAGATAGTCATGCTGCCCGATAAAAGACGTCCTCACCAGAGCTCCCTCGGGGCCAAACATCTGCAGGAAGTTGCCGATGAACTCCCTGGACTTCTCCTCCCATTTCTGGATGAGGTCGATGCTCTTCTCCTCCACCTTCTGGACAAACTCTTTGCTCTTCTCTTCCACGTCACGGACCTTTCTCTTCACCTTGTCCACGCGCTCCTGCAGGTGGTACTTCTTCTCCTGATGAAGGGCGGGGGACAACAAACCGGTTAGAAAAGGAGACGAGGTGCGTCACCCCGACACTCACACACGTTACTCCAAAGCTGAGTTTCGTACGTTAATGAAGCTGACGTTGAGCTCCTTGGCGGTGTATCCTCTCTGCAGGTTGCGTCTGACGTACACGTCGTAGTCCCGGACTATGCGTGTGATGATGTCAGAGGTGGAGATGCCCTCGGTCCGCTGGGTGGGAGCAAACATACCTGTGGAGGGCAGAGGGGGGATGAAAAGGTCAGTAGTCACCGGATAGAGATGTATGAATAGTTAGCCCTTCCATTATAGGACAGACTACGTTTACACGCACGTAATATTCCGGTTTTTGCCCTTATTCCGAAAATAGACAATATCCCGACTAAGCTGTTTACATGTAGTCTGGCTATCACCAGACCCAGCTCAATCTGTTAAGGTTGAACATTAGTCTGGGGAGTCTGCTCTGTATTTTCTACTGCACATGAGGTGTTTATCAACGGGCGTAGCTCAAATGACTCTGTACGCAATTGGACAGTCCTTCAACCAATCAGACCAGCGATCAACGGGTTGCTACGCTTCGGTGGTCGGCTTGTTGAATGTAAACAAAATGCTGCTTGGCCGCTTCTCTATCGCCATCGTGTTAAACCCGCCGATAGCGCGCCAGGTGGATAAGCCAGTTTGTGATTGGTCCCCGCAAAATTGTGAGCGGAGGCAGGATAGATAAACGTACAGGTTTCCAGCCTGAGCTGCAGGGCGAACTCAAATCGCCGGCAGTTTGGGCGGCGTTTACCCAGTCTAGTTTACATGGCTAATGAAAGTGAATATTACAATACAACCCAGACTCCCGCTTTCATTCCTTCAACCCGCTTCTTGAAAAGGTCGGCGTAGCGATGTTCGTGCACATCCAAAAACCTGTTGATATCCAAGTCTTTCATTATGTTTAAAAGTAGCTGTGTTTCTCCTTCTTATCCCAGCCCTGCAAACTGTCGGCTGGTTGGTTTGTCTACAGCAACCATAGCAACGCACAGAGCTGGCCGTAAGCCGTAAACAGGCAAGTGGCCGTAAACTGTCACAAACTGCTGTAAAACCCCCCGATTGAGACGCATATATTGCCAATGTACTGTACACATGTCCAAAGAATGCTTATAAAACCCAAATAATACCGGCATATCCCACGTCTAAATTGGAAAATGCTGAATTCGGAGAAAGGCCTTATTTGGAATATCCAAACGGAATATGCCATGTACATGACATGTATCAAATTGGGAATACTGTCATAGTCGGAATAATAGTGGAATATTAGTGTGCATGTAAATGTACTCAGTGTGTGCACGTGTGTCTGCATGCATTGGTTTATGTTCTTAATAGTGCACAAGGTTTGTGCAAACTATTACATGTGGACACATTACACATTTGGGAGGATACATCATTAGTACGACTATATACACTGTACTATATTCCACTGACCGATGTTCCATTTTATTTAAAGTTACATAAAACAACAAAACATGGGATCAAAATATTTTTATATACAGTATATATATTTTTATAGTTTAACATTCAGTACTTTACAGTACCATATGTGCATTGGAAGCAGCAGTAGTAAATACTGAACTGTATCCCATATCCTCCTTAGCCGCTTTCCGACCGGAGGGATTTTTGCAGTTCCTAGAACCCTGTTTTCTCGGGTTCCGACTGGACCAATTTGGGGATTTTTAAGTTCCTCTGGCCACAGGTCCTGTAACTCTTTCAGCTCCTACTTCAGGGCAGGGTCTTTTCCCTTTTCTGCATAATGGTGGTTAGATGGCTGTGTTATAATAACAAAAGGTCAGTTCGATTGGCCACTTGGCCAGCGTGAATGAAAATGGCAAACCGATTTTGGGGGAGAGTAGTTAGTAGAACTGTTTAGAAATGGACTGTTCCTAATAACTATGTTCCTGTAACTACTTGGTCTTGAGTACCCCCCCCCCCCCACCACCACTCTTGGTTCCTTTGCCACTCACCAGCTTCCTTGATGTGCTTGTAGACGTCATCACTGCCTGCTGAGGAGTATGGGATGTCGTCGTGGGCCACAAAGTCAATCTGGAGAGGTCATCAAACGGCAGGGAAAAAGGTCACAGAGGATCAGGGGACGGCGGCTTGCCAACTCCTTCTTTTAAGATTATTTGATTTGCTCAACAGTTCTTGGTCTCTCTAACTCAAGATTTCAATGAATTAACCAGACAGTATCTCTGAATATTGTTGGTTTGTGCGTTTCTCGGTTTCAACCACTCACGCGATGTTTTGTGAGGAACTCTGGCGTCAGCGTCCAGGGAGCGTTTCGCACCACTTCGTCCACGTAGCGACAGTGACTGATGGCGTCGTATCGCTCATCCTCATTCATCACGGTGAAGCCCTTGTATTTGTGGGTCAAGTCATCACTGCACACTTTGAATGGTTAAAAGAAAGAGCGCAAAAATTATTGTTGGAAATAGGGCTGCACGATATGAGGAAAATGCCAAATTGCGATTATTTTGTACGATGTTGCGATATGATTCACGATATTGGAGGGAATGATCCATTTTTGGGATCATCCTTTTCACTGAAACACAAGTAAAAATGTACTATAGTCATGTAGTGTGATTTTTGCAAGAATCTGTACCAAACAAAGATTTTTTCTTTAGTCTGTAGGATGGGATCTGTAGGCCCAGGACGTCTCTGCAGCCCCACAATACTTCATTCAGAATGCTTAGACACATATTTTGCCTTTAACAAATATTGCGCCCCCTGCGATTTGGATATTGCACTAGTCCATATTGCAATTTCCATAAAATTGCGATTAATTGTGCAGCCCCTGTTTGAAATGCATTAATAAAATGATTTAAATTCAAAACTAAACATTTGAGTAAAGAATGAAGTTTATATGATGGCGAGAGGGAAAGCACTCTGATCTAATGTTACTTCAGCTTACTATCTTTTACTGTATTGCAATGAAAAAGAGCTCCGTTTATCCTTCCCATTTTTATAAGAGAGACATAAAACAGTATATACACAGTCACAAGAAGCAGGTGGTGGACGACACTCATAAGATGTATAAAATAGACCTACAGATGAAGCCACCTAGGGCGCCCGGACAGCTCAGTTGTTAGAGCGGGCGCCCATATATAGAGGTGTACTCCTCAACGCAGCAGGCCCGGGTTTGACTCCGACCTGCGGCCCTTTGCTGCATGTCATTCCCCCTCTCTCTCCCCTTTCATTTCTTCAGCTGTCCTGTCAATAAAAGCCTAAAAATGCCCAAAAATTAATGTGAAAAAAAAAAAAAGTTATCTATCCTTTTCCCAGTTGTGTGACTTCATCAGACTTTGCACTGTCTCGATTGTCTTTCGGTTTTATTTCAGTCTTACGCTTACGAAAGAAGGAGAGGTCTCCTGCTGTGAAAGCCTATACGGACACAGACATTCACAGACTTACCTCCTACGATGAGGTGTGTATTTGGGAAGAGGCATTTAGCCTGCATGAGTGCCCTGGCGTGACCTGAGTGGAAAACGTCAAAGATGCCGTCTGCATACACGCGCACCGGTCTGTTAGCTGAACGAAAGAGAGAGAAAAAAAAAAAAAAAGAGACAAGACATAAAGAGAAAGGAAGATTGATTGATTTGTTTTGTACAGAGGGGATCTAAAATGTACTCGTTTGTTCACATGTACAGCATGACTGTACTCAAGACGGAGAGGAAATGTACTGATATACATAAAAAGGTGAGTGGTTTCGTGAGACCAAGAGGCATCAACCCGACTATGAAATTGTCACCGAAAGATATATCAACTGACGGACTGAAAGAAACAGACTCACGATGTGTTCCCCTCTTAGCCTCCTCCATGCTGACTCTTACGTAGGGTTTATCATCAGCTGGCACCAGCTCATCTGCAAAAGGTGCAGGGTGCTTCAATCCCTAAAAGACGCCATGGCGACAAAAGTTAAAGATTTCAGTGATTATGGAAGTTTTCTATTTATTCACACACAAAAGTATAGCTGGACACCACAGTGGATACATCTTACTTGCCCTGGTTGGATAAAGTTATATTATCACGCTCTAATTTTGTAATATTCCTTCCTGAAACAATCCAATGTGGAAATCAAGGGTGTTGCTGTTGTGGTTACACAGCTGATGACATTTTTTTTTTAAGCTAACTTACAGCCAACATAAAAGGTCTAACACATGACACAGGAGATAACTGAAAATAAGTTTAAAAAAGATTTTGTATGATTATGGTGAATACTTGTTGAACATTAAGTTCTACCTTTTCATCCTTGTAACTGTAAATCATGCACATAACGTGCATATATAAACCAGAGTGGCTTGCACATGCAGAGAGCCTGTAGAAACTGCTGGAGAGACACGCGGCTCAATGACAGCCAAAGAAACCAGCTGACTCACCACGGTACATCTGGGGATTTTCCCGAGCTTCTCTCCCTCCTCGGCCTCCCGACTGGAGGCCTCTCTTCTCCTCTTTCTGGACAGCAGCAGCCCGCTGGAGCTTTGGGCCTCCATCTGGGTCAAATGCCAAGACAAACGCAATTAACGACACCATACGTCGCTTACACTATTACACCGTTTTGCCATTTTCTAGTAGGACTGAAAATGGGACACCGATGCAGACACTCCGTTTTACTCTGTAAAATGTGCCCACGTTTTGAACAGTATGTTACATAATTATGGTAACGATACTGTATATAGCATACAGTACTGTAAATCTAGACAGCAGTGAGGTTACGACAGGTGACATATTCGGAGTCAACTTTGACACAGTAACGGGGGCCGAACACAGTGTGTGCCTTCGGGCTCAACCAACGGGAAGCATTGGATCACAAATAGCAGATTTCACGGAGACTCATTTGAAGGGTCAACTGAGATGAAAATAAGCCCACCTGTTTCAACAAAGAACAGTTTTGTTCCGAAACACACAGGAAACTAAATACGTCCAGCCTGCTGTTATTTCCTAAAAATAAACGGTGACTAAGAGTAAGTTCACGAGGCATCAGGAGATCCAGCCCTGCTTCACCAGAGTCAGCAGTCCACCACAAGTGGGGGAAAGTTTATATTAGATGTGGACCGATTTCAGCTGACTATATTCTGTACATAACAGCCAGCTGGGAGACTTCTTTAAAAAAAATGTAAAGTAAAAAAAATAATTTATAGGATTTTAACAGATCAGTTATTATAAGTAGGCCTGAAAATGAAAATAACTAATCACTTTGATCATTGCTTGATCTGCTGATTATTCTCCATTCATCTATTAATTGTTGGGTCTATGAAACACTAGAGAACAGTAAAATATAGCCCAAGGTTAACATTGACATATCTTGTTTTGGCCAAACAACACTCAAAAACCCCAACAATATTCTATTTAATAATATAGAAAACAAAGAAAAGCATTAACTTCTCACACTGTAGAAGCTGGAACCATCACGTTAGTGATTTGGGCTTAAAAAAAAACGACTTCATGATTAATCAATTATCCAAATAGTTGCTATGCAGAACGAAATAAACCTGGAAGAGTCTAAGTTCAATGATCAGTGTCTGAAAAGAGTCTATAACTCTACTCTCTTTGAATTTTAACACCACATTAAGTTCTCCAAACAGAGTTTCAAACACCTTTAAAGATCCCACCCACAATGACGATAGGACATCCACCCTGTCTGTCTTTATTTTAGTGGAACAACAGAAAACTACTGCTGATATCCTATTACAAGGGCTCCTGTGTTATGGGTTAAGGCTCTGCCCCATTCCACACATTCCAACACGCCAACAAAAATGATGCCACGGGTCACTGAAGAATGGATTTATTATTTTGAAATGTCTAGCCTTGTCACTTCTTTCGCTCGCTATTACGTCTTAACAACTCATGGCTGGACTGTTGCTGCCGTGTCCGTTATGAAAGTGTGACTCAGTAAAACGGACGTTGCAGTGCAGGATCCTGGTGGTGACAGCTACCTGATCCAACACTGGGCACTTGCACAAGCAAGCCTCTGCAACAGCTTTGGCAACAGCTGAGCTCAGAGTGAGAAGCCCTGCAGGGCTCTCACACACTGAAAGAGGAGATTCAAATGAACAGCACAATGTCATCATAACTGAAATAGGCTGCTATTATAAGAAAGTAACAAAAGGACAGTGCCAAGTCTTGTTTAACTAGATGCTTTGTAAAAGAGGTCCATGATAGCCCCTGTAACCTTGCATAAGTAAGACACTGCATCTAAAAAAAATAAAAACAGTCTGAGAGATTTTTTAAGTGTGAACAAGACTTATATTTAGAGCAGCTACCAGTATTCAGGGCTGTCACGAACACAGATTTGCATTACTGATTAATCTGTTGATTATTATACTACTATATAAGTACTGAAAAATGCCCATAACAATTTACAAGAGGCCAGGGTGAAGTTTTCAAATTGCTTCTTTAGTTCAACCAATTCCCAAATCCCAAAAGATAGTCTATTTACAATCATATAAAAGCAAATCACAACATTTTGAGAAGGTTGGGACCAGAAAATTATTTAAATGTCGCATGATAAAAGACTTGATGATTAAATGATTAGTGATATAAAATACTACTACTAATTGTTTCAGCTTTCGAGTACTTCATGTTACTCACAGTGTGGACACGGTTATTGTACTTTCAGTAGTTAAAATGCAGAAATCAAACGTCCATTTTGCTGAGGTCACTGGAATGCTTTGCTGGCTTTTCCACGGTCCCCGGACCACACTTTGAGAACCAAAGTCTTCAACTGCATTTCACACAATGTTCCCGATGTCTGCTATTTCGCTTACTTTAATAGGTCACTTAAAACACGTCACGCAGACATGCCAAACGTTAACCTGAGTTAGCACAATATGCATACGCATTACTGCACTAATGCCAGAAGTTATTAAACCAGTGACTCGGCTGAGAGGAGTTGTACTGGTGACTCTGGCTGTGCAGCTCAATTGTCAAAAATCCTGGCTTACTGGACGTTTTCGCCTCAGGCAAAAATCCTTAAAATCAATATGCTAACTACCCTAGATATTAATGTTAGCTAACGCATGACAGTTTATTTAAGTTTCTGCTTACTTACTGTTTAGTCTTTTGTCCGGAATGCTGCTTTGCAGCAGTGGGCAGCTTCCTAGCCTCGTAATGCCAGCAGGCAAGATAGCTAACGCTGCTAGCTACCGTCTAATTCTAGCTAGCAAGCTAGCTGTAAAGCTGGTTGGCTTGTTAGCTAACTTTAGCAGTTAGCTCGCTGGTTAGCTGACACCAGCAACAACGGTGATTACGAACAACCCTGTGAGTCCGACGCCCTCCTGGAGCTCGCTGTGTTGCTGACCGAAAAGTGCAACTACCAGAAGGAAAGACAGATTATCAGCAATGACAGCTTGTACTACAATGCTGACAGGTCAACAACCCAGGAACTACAAAACTTTGATAGGAATTAATTAGTCGGACATTTCCGGTGTTGTACCGTGTTGCCACCTAGTGGAGAGTATACGACATGGTTGTATAAAGAGTACGTTATACGACATACGGACACTTCATTTGATAATTTCCACAAATGCTACAAAGGTAATTATGTAGTAAATAGTGAAGTAGCTATCTAGTGTGTGTGTGTGTGTGTGTGTGTGTGTCTGTGGTTTGTGGTGTGTGTGTGTGTGTGTGTGTGTGTGTGTGTGTGTGTGTGTGTGTGTGTGTGTGTGTGTGTGTGTGTGTGTGTGTGTGTGTGTGTGTGTGTACAGAGCCGTTACAGCATTTTTAAATAATTATTTTTGACATTATTCCCACAGACTGTATATTAATTATTCCACATTAATTATATTATTTACACCTGTACTTTTCCTGCTGTGACATGACACGTCCTGTAGTTTTGGACTTTATTTTTAAAGCATTTTTATACAGATTCTATCCATGTTTTAGAAATCTGTTACTGCTGCACACTAAAGTTAAGTTATAATTTTCAAATAAAATAACACTATACAGGCTTGTTGAAATCCACCACATGCTTTCCATATTAGGCCCAGATTGAAGTCTTGGTGGAATGTAACTAAGTAGCCTACATTTACTCAAATACTCTACTTAATAGACATTATCTAATTATTTTTCACAAAACCGTCTCCATTCAAACAATGTTCATAGTGCTGATGCATACTTAAAGCTATAGTGCATAGTTTCTGTCTTCCCCATGAGGAATTGTAAGTAATGACAACAACACTCACCCCTCCTCCAAGCAGCTGCTAGTAGCCGAGGAGGACAAGGAGGATTAGAAAAACAAACATGATGGACCCTTCAGAAGAGGTTATTATCTTCACTTGAGTTTCTGCGGGGGAAAGTCACCGGACGACTCAATCTTCTGAACATCGCCATACTGAGAAATACAGAGAGAGTTGTGTGGAGCTGATAGTCTTAATTAGTAGCAACTCATTTGGCAATGGCTTGAATGTAACTGACGTTCATTAATATCAAAAAGTTACACACTAAAGCTTTAATGTACTGCCACGTTAGGTTGTAGAATTGTTCTTTGGCCACTTGGGGGCAGCAAACATCCAGTTTATCGACAGCACTCATATACGTAAAGTTCAGGTGTATTGATATAAGAGCTGTAGAGTAACAAGAGCAAATGGAGAAATTACCAAATGTGATTTGTTTTTAATTAAACAACACTATTACAGCTTTTAATTTAGTTAAATAATGAATTACTTTTTACTGTTCCATAGTAGCTATAACCAATTTTCTGAAGAATGAGTATTTTTGATACTTTAAGTAGATCTTGCTGATAATACTTACATAATGTATTGTAATTTTATTTATACAGGGCCAGTGTACAATTAAACATTAACATTTTATAAAAACAAGGAGAGATGCATTGCACCAGGTTGTAGCACAATTGCTATTTAGATAGATAGATAGATAGATAGATAGATAGATAGATAGATAGATAGATAGATAGATAGATAGATAGATAGATAGATAGATAGCACTTTATTGTCCGTGAACACGGAAATTTGTCTTGCAATACAAGCTCCAACAATTACAACACCCACCGTATAGTCCCTGGGCAGGTAGATAAAACGATAAATATTCAAAACAAAACATCAGATCATGCAATTTTACAGACATTAGCATTCACATTCACACCCAATTACAATAATTCACATACAGAAAGTTGCAGCAATAAAATTATCATGGGTTCAGTCATTTCCACATCCAAAAAAGTCCCTCAACCCTTCCCATTCACAAATATGTGCAAAGTATAGTGTAATAAAATATCATAGGAACAAAGCTGCTCAATCAAAATCCTAACCCCACTTCTTCCACCACTGATGGAAAGTGTGGTTGATATGTGGCGTAGCTGAGGATAAGCTCAGGCTTATACCAGTGATAAACCTTGTCTGGCCCTACACTGTACCAATACCACCTTAGAGCCAGCTGTGTTAATACAATCAGCTGAGAGATGGCTTTATCATGGCCCATACACAATCCTGCTCTGGCAACTGTTATCTTCACCACCCACAGATCGTCTTTCTTGTGTGGGCTGAGTAAAAGAAGTGGACTATGTGGGCCGTCACTGGCCCAGACCAAATTTGCTACTCTTTTCAGCCCATTTGACTCTGCAAATCTTCTTCTGCAGCAAGCAAGAGAGACGTTTCATCTGCAAAGTTACATAATTTTACAACAGGAAAACAAAGCACCACCCTTTAACATGCATAGTGGTAATCTGGCCCAAGCACAGAGGTTAGCATAGCTGTGGAATGAATGGTATAGAGCTAAAAGCATTACTCTTGAGCTGACCCTCTTGTGTCCTGCAGAGAGCTCCAGGACAAGGTGCAATTTCACTTGAAGATCAGAGGGCCACAAGTTACGATAATTGATACCCTGAAGGTGGTGTTAAAGTTGTGCAACAAAAGCTGCTGTACATTGCAGTAATGCAGATATTCTGTGAGCTATTCTTCATAATTGCTTTGACTTAAAATAAAAAATAGTCGAGCGACAAGGTGATTCACTGCTATTAAAAAGTGTTTAATGCCACCAAGGAGAATGATTTCGGGTCGCGGGTAATCATGTCTTAATATAGTGTAACTAACAGCCTGGATGTTACATATTTACATTTTTCCATCTCAAAACAATGGAGATATGATTTAGAATCTCATTCAACATTGTAAACATTTTGTAACATGTACTGTTTTGTCACTTTTTTAAATATTGCAGCATGATATCTCATTCTTCAGGGAGTTTATCTCTTCAATTTACTGTCAAACTGCCACAAGGCTTATCCAGATTCACTGTATCCATTGGTAACAAGTGCTACACTAATGGCTCAATTTGTTTATTAAATATTGCCAATATATAGAAGTTATAAACAAGTGCTACAATGTCAAATTCCTGAGTGCATTATATGTTGTTGTTTTTCACCCTACTTACACCTTCTGTAAAACAGGTTGATTTATTTTGTGAGGCGTACAGGTAAAATAAATGTATATCATTTTAAGGTAACAGGTGCCCTACCCTTCCATTTTTGTCATGTGCACAGAGCAATTACAGTATGATGTTCACCATTAGCCACCTGGCAGAGCCCCTATAGACTCCCTGGCTCCTTCTTGAACTCTTTGATCGCAGTTTTACCTGCTGGTTTGAAGGATAGAATTTCCTTCACTGTTGAAATGACAAACACTGAGCAGGCGGGCAATCCCTGAGGAAAAAATGAAAATGAGGAAAGTTAAAAGATGACTTGAACATGTAATAAAATCACTGTGCTAAAAATATAGGACCTGGCTGAGCTGGGATAGGTGTTTGGCTTTCAATTCTGACAGAACACCTCCACTGCGTGTTCTAGCCAGTGGGGCAGCTGAAACAAACACACACACACACACACAAAGCATTTGACTCTAATGGATTACATCATATATCATCAATTACTACCATCAGTAATCCAAGTTCACATTTGAAATGTGTGGTTGTTTCTATAACATGGCCCCACCACATTATATTCTGGATCACACTGGTATCCCATTTTTTTTAAATATTTTTTTTTTAATTCCAAACATTTGAATATTGTTTGTTTTTGTCTTGATTGTGAAATCAGTTTCCCAACATTTTGTCTCCAATTGAGACGGGAAGGAGACAAAGTATAATACAAGGGAAAAGAGCTTTTGGTCAGAAATAATAATAATAATAATATAATTTCTAAATGTATTTGTATAATGTATGTGTATTTTTAATATCTAGGCATTTAGAAATATGTGTAAAACAAAATAAAAAAGATGTCTGAAGTCTCTAAACAACAATTTCCCAGGCTGTGTTACAGTGACTTGGTGTTTGGACAAGCTAGCCCATAATTCCTGCATATTTCTAGGGGATTTAAACAGCAGTTGACTTGGCTCACCCTCTATTTTTTGACTTCCCAAGACCAAAGTTAAAAGGACATATCCAGCTGTTTTGGGACAGAGGGTTAATTTTTACCTTCCAGGCATGTTTTTGTCAAGAATTAGTCTACAGTTGCATGTCGCCATCTTTGCATATTTGGTCCATAAATTCAAGAGAAATTCAGAACATGTTGTTTGTTTGGCAGCTATAGATTTAGAAAGACATAATGTTTTTTAATTGATAAAGGCTACCTCCACTGATGGCTTCATCCAATCCAAGACTATGACTCCATAGAAAGAGCTAAGAAACTGGACTGCATGTGCACCCAGAAGGTGACCTGCTGTTACAGGACTGTGCCTTGTGGCTTTACAAGGAGTCCCATTTTGTTTGAAGTTGGTCTTTTACTGCTTGTTCATCCTCAGTGTGCTAATGAGCTCGTCCACGTCTCAACAGAAAATGCATGAGGGGTGGAGTCAAGCCTACTCGCAGCTCAGTGGCCAATGGAAGGGCCCCGGTATTAACAGCAGTATTTATGAACAGTTATGTTGTGCAGTGGATTAGAACAGGACTGGGTGAGATGCAACAACAGGTGAGCAGGTTTCTTTTTTCACTCTAGTAGCCCAGCCAAGTTTAAAAGTAGAACTGTACAAATAAGGCAACCCTTGCTTTGCATTGCTTATGCTGTGTAGAAAATGTCCGCGAAGAAGAATTTTGAAATTGTTATAAATGAATATCAGACATGAAATCATGGAAGGTCCAGTAGCAACTTCACAGGAAATGTAATCTTATTGGCAGGTGATTTGTTTCTATTCAGGTAGTTTTTGCTTTGCCAGCAATATCTTCATATAGTGGTTAGTGTCTGTGATACTTTTGAGTGTCCCTGCATATCGATTTATTTTGTAACCTTTTTTGTGCTTTCAATATGCATTTACTTGCATATACATGCTTAATAGGCTTTTGTGAATAACAGCAGCGATGTAAGGCAGAATACTAAATAATGAAGGTTGTTTGTGATATTGCAGTTGCAGATGTCCAGGATGATTTCCCAGGTGTCCCTGTTGAGGGCACTATGCTATGTGCTATTGATGCCAGGTTTGTCTATGTAAAATTAATGAAATTCTTATTCCATCTGACCTTTGGGAGAACCATACCAATAAAAAGTTAAAATGACAATTGTAGCTCTTGACAGCACTGTTGACATAGTCACAAGTTGTCTCTTTTAGTTGCTGTGTAATGCTTTGCAGAGTTAGTGTTATTTTGTTTGGGGGTGTCTAATATATTCTCTGCCTCCCTCCAGGTTTGCTAGAAGCAACATCTCTGATGAAAGTAAAGAATCCTGGAGGTAATTAATCTGCCACCTTCTTGCAGATTGTAATCACATTATGATACAAGTGTATTTTTATATGTATATTGAAGTTATGATTTAAGAAAAAAAATACTGTACTTAATGTATAAGTGAATGTATTTCAAGACATAAAAGTAGTACATTAAATTGCAGCTGTTTCTGGAAAAACACTGGCACTCTGCTTTTAAGACTATTATAGCTGGCACTAACTTTCTTCATACAAATAATAGTTATCCTGCTAATGTTTCAATAATCAATAATACTGGTACTATGAGACTTTAAATGCTAATCTTAAAAATAAAAAAAAATAAAAATATTGTTTCCCCCATATAATTATTGACCAGGACTCCCTGGAAGAACAGATCTAGTCTCTATGTCACCTGGGTTATGGCTAAAAAACCGAATAAGTAAAATAAAAAAGACTTATTCTGTGTTCTTCCACAGGAAATCCGGTTAACATTGGCTTTGCTCAGGCACATAATTTCTTGACTAATTCTCGACCTAAGAGGAACATTGACCCAAAGTGGTACAGAGGCACTCCTGATTTCCAGTCCTACTACCGATACTACAACAGTATTGGGCACATTGAAGGGGTAAGTTGAGGTAGATTGGAGATTCCGACGTATGTGATACTTCTTGGATTATTCAGCCAAAAAAAAAAACTTGTTTTCATTTTCTATGATATGTTTTTGTGTTTTATCAGCTCTACGAGATCGACAGGATCAGGATGTTGTATCAGCAGATGCGTCACTTGGAGTTGACCTATGGCCCGGATGCCTCCAGTTACCAAAGTGTTATGGGTGTACTGACTACCACCGCAGCACCATCTACTACCTCTACTACCACTCAGCCTCCTCCCCCTCCCACCACCCCTGCTCCTACACCCGACCCTCTGGAGAAAGCCCAGAGAGTCTATCTGTGTAACCCCAAAGATCCACTGTGCAAACCTCAGATCGTCTACCTGCCAACGGGGGCTGTTCCGGTACTGTGTGACCCACGAGTCAACCCCGCCTGCAGGCCCAAAACAGGGGAGGAGGTAAAAGCTGCTGCTCTTCCCCAACTACCCCCGGCTCCTCCTGCTCCCAAAAAGTCTGTCCCGGTCCCCCCTCCTGCTATCACTGTTAAAGCTATGGAGTACGACTGTGACCCATACTGGGACCCTGACTGCCTCATCGATCACCCTCCCCGCCCCATCCAGGAAACTACCACGCCAGAGGCCCCCACTGAAGAGAAAGTAGAGAAAGAGGAAGTAGCAAAAGCCGAAGAAAGTGTCCCTGAAGCACCAGCCACCCAGAAAGCCCCTTACTTTGACCCTTATGATTTCACACGTGACCTGTATGACCCCTTTCGTTATGCCGATCCAGCTCCCGAACCAGAGTAAAAACAAATGAGAACCTTCTATGCAGCATAAGACTACCACATTAAATCACAAGACCAAACCAAGGCAGGACTGTGAGCAAATCCACGTTAAAAACAAAGGCTACAATTCAAATCATGCAAATGATCCAATGTTGTACAGGACAGACATGTAGACAATGCTTTTACAGTATGCTCGGTTTTTCCACATGAAAAACCACACTTTGACTCATCTTTTCATGGGTGTTCATAAGAAATGCACAAACAATTTTGTATTGAATAAAATCAATAGAAAAAGAAGAAGAATTGATTGACTACTGGTAATAAATATGTGTGAATTTATATTTTATTTAGTGTGTTATTATTTGCATGGGTTTGAAAACTAAATGCACTTTATTCCCTGCTAACATTTGATTGTTTCCCCCCCACATATTCGACAGTTATAGTTGGTAGTTACTTTGAAGATTAAGGTTTTTCTTGAAATAAGTTAATAAAATCGGAAGACATATTTGAAACAACCAAACACTACTATATAAAGTGGCTAAAATTGGCTCCAGTACAGGAAGCTGCAACATTAAAATGCTGCATACGTGTTAACACATTAGTAATAATTATCCAGTAGTATAATCATTCGACACTCTGGAATTGGACATTCTGCATAATCAATACTTAGCTAGCCCATTATTCTCTCTTCTATATTTTTCTCTAATAAAGCATGTAGGCCTACTTTTACTTTCAGCTTTTAATGCAGGACTTTATGTGTGATGGATTATTTTTGTAGAATAATATTTTTTCTTAAATAAAGGATTGAAATACTTTTTCCATGACTGCCGCCAACAAACAGTGGATGGTTATATAATAGATTAACACAACTCATCAAACAGAGAGAAATTCTCCAGGAAAATGTATCTCCTCCTGTCAGTAGGGGGACTCTACTTTAACGGTTGTTCTTCTTCGCGGCGGAGTAAACTACTGGCCTGGCTCTCTTCTTCCAGCATCATCAGTCTCCACCACCATCCCTTCCCTTCAGACCGTAGACTGTTAATATTAATACAGTCTACGCTTCGGACCTAACGCATACAAAACTGGATTATATCGTCATCTGTCTACCTAAATCTAACGTCTGATATCAGGTATTTTATCATGCCTCCATAACTGTGTTGCTTGTATAGCTACGTGCCAGTAGACGGACAGTAAAGCAGAGAGGCTCGGGCGTTGGTTTAAGACTCTACCGTTAGTCGCTCATTGTGACAGTTAGGCCCGCCGGGTGCCATGGAGATTACCGTTAGCATGCTAACGTTAGCTCTCTGTGCTGACAGACAGTGTAGCCATTAATTAGCTAGATTATACAAATGTGTGACAAATAATTGACCCAGTTGACGTTCACTAAATAAGCGATTTATGATGAAGAATAGCTAGTTTTTTTTAGTTTTTTTTTTTTTATCTGCGGTTGATGACAGCGGTTGGAGCGTCTCGGTTGTCCATCTGTTCTGAACACTCACGGCACAAATCTAACAACATAATAGGATTAGCATTAGCACATCATTATGACCGGTTTGTAACGACGCTGAAGTTAGCTTCCGATTCGCAGCTTCCCTATTGGACAGTTAGCTAAGGTTAAGAGGAAAGTTAAGGGAAACGTAACTTACTTTGCTGAACGACTGACCCTCTGTTTTTTTGCACCTCTTACTTTCGTGAAAGCTTGTTAAGACATTTTAGGTAGCTATAGCATTTAAGATGTCTGAAACCCACTTTGAGATTTGTGAAAGCTTTATTCTATTTGTGAAAATGCAAAAAGGGAGATGCCACTGCTTCCCCCGCCCCCCGCATCAATTTCACAATAAAGGGAATTGAATCATCTTTAGCCTCTCTAGGATAATGTAGTCTTGATCTGGATCTGGCCCAATGTGGTCTTGATGCAAAACAAGCATTGAACTCTCCATTTTATTGCATTTCACAAATAGAATAAAGCTTTCACAAATCTGAAACAGTGATTTAAAGAGTGTGTGTGCGTGTGTGTGTGCGTGTGCGTGTGCGTGTGTGTGTGTGTGTGTGTGTGTGTGTGTGTGTGTGCGTGTGTGTGTGTGTGTGTGTGTGTGTGCTGGCATGACTATCTACACCATCATTTAAAACGCTGCTTGCTCTGACTTTTAATATGTAACTCATAGAGTCTAATAAACTGAGAATATTTATTTGTAAATACAACTGAGGAATTCATAATAAATTACCTAGCCTAATAGCTTAAATTTAGTCTTTATATTTTTTGGAATAATACACCCCCTCAGTCATTCGCGGTTAGGTGTGTCATTATGGAGAAAACAGATAAAGAGAACATTGTTATCAACAGCTGGCTGGTGTTCACATGTTACCAGTATGATAGGCCCAGGGCTGCGGTGTAATACTGCAAAACTACTGGTCCAAACATCAGAGTCTGGGTATTGCAGCGCTGATAGGCCTATGTGGAGTTTGCAGCTTTGCATACTGGAAAAACTGATTCTGGTGCTAATGTTTAATTAAAAAGTGTTTTTGACCAGCTTGGTAAATAAAGATAAAATTGCATCAGATAGAGTAGGGCTGCGACCAATTATTACTATTTTATTTGTTTTCTCCATTTTTGGTTAATTGACTGATCAGCTAATCATTTTGGCTCTAAAATAGATCTGCAGTAGCCTGAGAAAACCCTGACGAACTTCCGGCAAATTTGAGATGTGCTCTGCAAGTCAGTCTGGCCAGGAGTCCATTGAAGCCCATTTCCAATGTTTCCAAACCGAGGCACCAATCACAGCCGCTGATTCGGGCTTTACACGATGACGACAGCGCAGCGACGGCGAGCAGCTTTTTGTTTACATTCAACATTACGGCCGCCGAAGCGCAACAACCCATAGATGCCCATGTCGCTGCTACGTCACCCAGATCGTTGGTCTGATTGGTTGAAGGACTATCCACTTGCGCCCAGAGGCATTTGAGCGGCGTCCGTTGGTGACGCCCCCTCTGGAAATGGGCTGTGAATGAACCTTCCCCAGACCCACTCTCAGTTACAACTGAGAAGGGTCTGGTGTCAACCAGGCTAGATCTGCCGTGTAGTTTTGAAGCATTTGCAATTGAAGTGAATTTTTTTGTGTGGCTTAAACGTAGAGCTGGGCAATATATCGATATTATATCGATATCGTGATATGAGACTAGATATCGTCTTAGATTTTGGATATCGTAATATGGCATAAGTGTTGTCTTTTCCTGGTTTTAAAGGCTGCATTACAGTAAAGTGATGTCATTTTCTGAACTTACCAGACTGTTGTAACTGTTCTATTATTTATCTTTGCCCACTTAGTCATTATATCCACATTACTGATGATTATTTATCAAAAATCTCATTGTGTAAATATTTTGTGAAAGCACCAATAGTCAACACTACACTATCGTTGTGGTATCGATATTGAGGTATTTGGTCAAAAATATCGTGATATTTGACGGTCGCAGGGCTGATTCATAAATTAGTTTATAGATACTATGCACCTCAATGCTCACATGGACTCACAGGGCACTTAGGGAGGTCATATGATCATAATAATGTCATACTTCAAGGATCCCTTAAAATGGATTTATTATCCCACTTGCAAGATATTTAGTTGAGGGTTCTGGTCAGGGTTTATTATAAGTGAAGCAAATAAATGAACTGTAATTAAATAACTCATAAGAAGTCAAAGCGAAAAAACAAAAGGTAGGAGTGATGTGTTTCTTGAAGAGTCTCTTATGTCCTGTAACGTCTTCTCTTCCTCCTGCAGTATGTCTGACAAGAGTGAGCTGAAGGCTGAACTGGAGAGGAAGAAGCAACGGATCGCCCAGATTCGAGAGGAGAAGAAGAGAAAAGAAGAGGAGAAGAAAAAGAAGGATGTAAGCGGTGGAAACAATAACTTAAAACGCCTAATTTCATTTTTCACCGAAGAACCTGCTGGGCTGCTGCTTTGTTTTTAGCGTGTTCTGTACTCTGTAGGGAGACTCGAAGCGTGGCGCCGAGGCGGGGTCCTCAGCTGGTCATGAAGACTCTGACCTCGAGAGGAAGAGGAGGGAGGCAGAGGCGCTGCTGCAGAGTGTCGGTATCACCCCTGACATAGCCCACGGTAAACACACAATGCCTGCTTGCTTCTGTTTTTTAGCTTTCACCCTCACTTATCTCCCATAATGTTCTGGTTGTTTGCTGGATGGAATTTGCAGTGTTTATAAAAGGCTCCTCTAACTTGTTGGACTAGCTTGGTGTCTGTCACTGCCACTTCTGCACACCTCTCACTCTCTCAATATCTCAACATTTTACATGTTAACTGTTGTTTGTGCATGCCACCTAAAACCTGCCTGCCATTTATTTTCATTCTCTCTTCTCTCCCCTTTGTCTGTCTTTTTGTCCTCCTTACTGCATGCAAACTCATTCACACACACTTCCATACCTCCCTCCCACCCTCCTTTCCTCACTCACTCACTCACTCACTCACTCACTCACTCACTCACTCACTCACTCACTCACTCACTCACTCACCTGTTGACTCACACACTTGCAAACATGCACTTACAGCTCAGCCCCTGAGGGTAGTAACAGAAGATACGTGTCTGTTTCACTACCTAGTCCCCGCCCCCATGTCTCCCTCCAACAAATCAGTGGGCAGCGATGCAGGAAGCCAAGATTCTGGGGACGGAAACGCAGGACCAAGGTGTGTGTGTGTGTGTGTGTGTTTGTGTGTTTGTGTGTGTGTGTGTGTGTGTGTGTGTGTGTGTGTGTGTGTGTGTGTGTGTGTGTGTGTGTGTGGGGTTTGTACCTGCATGCCAAGTGTGTGTATTACCATGGTAAATATACTTGATGAATTCTGACCTGTCTCCTCTTTTGCCTTTTTAACGGCACGCTGACGTTTCTCAATTAACACGCACTCCGTTCTTTTCTCTCTCTGTCTTTCCCATCTCTTGATTGGCTTCCCTTTTGCCTGTCTTTTGTGATTGGTTTCATCCTCTTTTTTTTCCCCTTTTCTTTCTTTCTTTCTTTCTTTCTGTCTGTCTGTCTGTCTGTCCTGTCTTTCTCTAACTAACACCATCTGGTGGTTTGGCTGTATTAGGACATTGCATTGGGATCCTGACCCCTCTACTCTGCAACTCCACTCCGACTCTGAGCTGATGGGGTACTGCTCCTCCTCTCTCCTTTAGCTTGTCTTCCAACTTTATTCAGTTTTTTGTGGTTTCATCTTAGATTTGTCTAAATGTGTTAATATTATGTCTGTACATCATTATTTATGTCTCTACATGTAAATATTGCATTCAGATCTGCTTCGTATTGCAAACCTTTGTACGTGTGTGCTTATTTTTACTATTGTGTGTGTGTGTGTGTGTGTGTGTGTGTGTGTGTGTGTGTGTGTGTGTGTGTGTGTGTATATAGACGTGGAGCAGTGAGGCTGGGAATGTCCAAAGTGACCCAGGTGGACTTTGTCCCAAAGGAAATGGTGTCCTACTCCAAAGAAACACAGACATCCACCACCGAGGCAGTGACACACACCGATCAAAAAGCAGGTAAACAAACATACACATATAGGTGTTTTCCCAACCTTTAACCTTGACTTAATCAAAATGGAAAAATAAACTAATTCAAGTGTGTGTGTCTGTGTCTGTGTGTGTGTGTGTGTCTTCAAGATGAGGAAGAGGATGAGGATACAACTGCTCCCCCAACAGCAGAGGATACCCAGGATGAGAAAGATGAACACAAAGAGCAGGAGGAAGGTAAGGACAGAAGTTTGTAACCTGTAATCTCTCAGAGTGTGAGCTGGCTGTTGATGCCACAGATCCCAATAAGAGTGCCAGCAGTCCACTGTGCTGTGCTAGATTAATGGGAAATAATAGTCTCAATTTACCAGTACTGATTTTTATTTTTGCATATTTCTGTCTATCCAGCACAATGTTACCAGTAAGCAAGCTAATTTCTGTTCTGTATCTCTATATTGAATTCTCGGTGTATAGACACTCCCAAAGAGCTGACAGAAGAAGAGAAGCTGCAGGTCCTGCACTCCGAGGAATTCCTGTCGTTTTTCGAGCGAGGCAGCAGAATTGTGGAGAGAGCTCTGGCTGAGCACGTGGACGTCTGCTTCGACTACAGCGGCAGAGACCTAGAGGATAAGGAGGGGTGAGGCACATGAAAGAAAAAATGTGTAAATAATGGAGATCGAAGTTAAATGACAGATAGATGGTTAGGTAGGGTTGATAATCGTTTTTTTTTTTTCTTCTTCTTCTTTTGGTCCCTCGCAGTGATTTGCAGGCAGGTGCAAAGCTGGTTCTGAACAGACAGTTTGCAGATGAGCGCTGGACTAAAAACAGAGTGGTCACCTGTCTGGACTGGTCACCTCAGGTGGGTTTTTTGTTTGTTACTGATTCCTACAGAGAAATTCATCCTATTACAACGTCCAACACCGCACCCTCGGTAGGGGTTCAGTGAAAACGGACTGACTGAAAGTCATCTGTGAATACTAAACTGATTAGGGATTAGCTTTGGAGCAGGAGAACCAGGAAATGAGTAGAGGGAAATGCAACGCTACCAAGCCACGGCCGAGCGGACCAATCACAGTTGTTGCGGTCTGCGTCGCCGCGAGTTAAATGTTTTGAGAGGTGCACGTCAGGCTACGGAGTAGGGTCCAGCATAGGGTCCGTATCTCCCCGTACCTCCTTGTGTACCTACGGCCTTGATTTAACGCAGAAGAATGAATTGGACTTTAAATGATTCTTTCGTTGCTTCACTGCTTCTTCTACTGTAATCGGCTGCTATGTTCTAGGGCTGTTGGAATGAATACCGAAATTCGAATAGTAAAAATATCAATACTATTCAAATGCTGAAATTACTATTCGAATGTGACTTTTTTTTTATAAATACAGTACAGGCCAAAAGTTTGGACACAGTTTCTCATTCAATGCGTTTTTTATTTTTTATTTTCATGACTATTTACATTGTAGATTCTCACTGAAGTCATCAAAACTATGAATGAACACATATGGAATTTTGTACTTTACAAAAAAGTGTGAAATAACTGAAAACATGTCTTATATTTTAGATTCTTCAAAGTAGCCACCCTTTGCTTTTTTATTAATAAGGGACAAAATTCCACTAATTAACCCTGACAAAGCACACCTGTGAAGTGAAAACCATTTCAGGTGACTACCTCATGAAGCTCATTGAGAGAACACCAAGGGTTTGCAGCGCTATCAAATAAAATATTTTTAACATGACTTTAAAATCGCCATCCACCGAGCCAAAATGCTAATGTTATCAATAGTTAGCTCGTTCTGGTTTCCTAACTGCGTTGGGAGGTAACATTAGCGTAGCTGGGAGCTTCATGGAGAAAGCTAAAGTTTATGTTCGCTCCCCTACTGCTGTCAGAGTTAGCTTCCACGTCATATTATCTTCTTACAGCTGTATTCTCAGTAACGTGACAATCTGCTGGGAACAGGTTGCTTATAAATCACTAAAATAGTAGTGAGTCAGCACCGTTTGGCATTGGTTATTAATGCAGTTAGCATCGTTTGTTACTTACCTAGTTTATGACCAATGGTTTCGGCTGTGCTTCCTAACATGATGTCATTGTGCTAACTGAGCACCGTTCGACTTTACAACAGAGCTCCTTCACTTGTTAGATCATGTTTCATTCCAGAGTTCTCTGTTGATTTGTGTTTGTCGCTGTGTGCTCGTGGTGGAAAATGAATGTAAACAAAGCTGCATGTCCCTCTAGTGGACAGACATGTAACAACAACCACATGCTTGTAGTGGCATTGACAATGCATAAGCCTGAGTAGTGTAGAACATATTTAACAGGCTGCAATTGAGCATTAAATATTCGAATATTATTTGAATATTAAAAAAAATCTCAAATGGAATTTGAATAGTATTATAGAGGAAGATTGACAGCGCTACTATGTTCCTCTCAGTATCCAGAGCTGCTGGTGGCTTCATATAATAACAACGAGGACGCTCCCCATGAGCCTGATGGAGTGGCACTGGTCTGGAACCTGAAGTACAAGAAGGCCACACCTGAGTACATCTTCCACTGCCAGGTAAGGAACGAATTCACATGCAATTGTGCTACAAACCACTGGCATAAAGACATTCTTCTTAAAGGAGAATTCCGGTCCATTTTCAACACGTAGCTCTGTTTGTGGTCACGGTCAGTAGCGAGTGCGGTCAGTAGCGAGAAACATACAATCCAATAGTCCAAAACGTAGCAGGAGCATAACTCGGTGTAGGATACACTGATTATTTCCGTTTTTCTCGCTACTGACCGCACTCCGTGACCACAAACACGTATAACACGTGTGTTGAAATCGACCGGAATTCTCTTTTTTTAAAGACCGCTCACATCACAAAATATATTGTTTTAAGATTATTACAACTAAATGCTTAGGCAGAAGTGGATGTATTTAAATTGCATTATTTGCTTCCTCCAGTCAGAGGTGATGTCAGCCGGGTTTGCAAAGTTCCACCCCAACCTGGTGGTGGGTGGGACGTACTCCGGACAGATTGTCTTATGGGACAACAGGAGCAACAAGCGCACCCCTGTCCAGAGAACCCCCCTGTCCGCAGCTGCACACACAGTAAGGCACTGGAACTCACACACCTTTTATGTCCACTAGGGTTGGGTATCAAACTTGGTACCTTTTAGGGTACCGACCGGATATGTCGGTACTACGGAGTACCAATTTACGTTAAATCAATCGGTGCCGGGTGCCTGGTTAGCTCACCTGGTAGAGCGGGCGCCCATATATAGAGGTTTACTCCTCGGCCGCAGGTTCGATGCCGACCTGCGGCCCTTTGCTGCATGTCATTCCCCTTCTCTCTCCCCTTTCAAGTATAAGCTGTCCTATCCAAATAAAGGTCTAAAATGCCCCAAAAATTTTATATATATATATAAAATAATAATAATAATAAAAATATATATATATATATATATATATATATAAAATTAAAAAGAATAATCAATTGGTGCCAAATTTCGGTACATGAGAGAGTGTAAGCGCGAGTTTCTCTATCCTCTGTGCATGTTTTGACAGAGTAAGGGGTTCAGCTCTGACACACACACGCAGAGGTGCTTGTTAAAGCTGTCGCAAGTGTCGTTACACTTTTCAAAACTCCACGCAGACGCCGCTCGCCGCAAGATCATGTAATGGCGAGCCGAAAGCGGCCGCGCTGCGGTTACACTTCCTCTGGCACAACAGCAACATTTTTTTCGTTAGCACATTTTAGCAACAAGGCAATTCAAAGTGCTTTACATAAAACATTAAAGAGCAACTAAAAACAGTCCTTAAAGAGATAGAAACTAAAAGCAGGCTAAAATAGAATAAGATACAAATACAAGAATGAAAAGCTGCAGTGCAGTGTAAGAAATAAACAATTATTTGATTTAATGATTCAGGGTTGTAGGGACAGGTTTGGGAAGGGAGAGGGAGGGGTTTTATTTTGTCTAGTGTGTAAAATTTCTAAATAAAAAAAATTGCAATTCAGAGGTCTTTGGACTTTTATTTCCCCACTGAAATAAATGTTTTTGTTATTACACAAGTACCGGAAAATTGTGAACGCCACCCAACCATAATGTCTCACAAACAATATTCTTCTAATATGTGTATTTTTTAGTTATTTAGTTTTCCAGCCAGCGTTTTTTCCTCTTTACATCTGGCTGACTTTTCCTGGTAAATGTATGTTGTCTAACTCCTCTAACTGTGCTCTGCTGTGTCCAGCACCCAGTCTACTGCGTGAACGTGGTAGGAACCCAAAACGCTAACAACCTGATCAGCATTTCCACTGATGGCAAAATGTGCTCCTGGAGCCTGGACATGCTCTCCCAGCCCCAGGTACGTCGAACTATTATGGATGACGTACAGACATGCTGTCCTAAATATCAGACGGCAGAGTCTGAGTCTGCGTGTTGATCCTCCCTGCAGGACAGTCTGGAGCTGGTGTTCAAACAGAGCAAAGCGGTGGCCGTCACCTCCATGGCCTTCCCTCTGGGCGACGTGAACAACTTTGTGGTGGGGAGCGAGGACGGCTCGGTCTACACGGCCTGTCGCCACGGGAGGTGAGGGACCTCTGTCCTCTGTCCTCTGTCCTCATTAGCACCAACTGTCTTGTTTGGTTTACAACCAGGATGTGAAAGCAACACTGTGACTTCCAACACATGCTCAGTGTTTCCCACAGTTTAGAAAGCAATTTTTGGCGCAGTGGGTGTCAGACGCTCCGTGTCAGACTGAGGAGGACACGCTGTTGGATGCTGTCCTCCTCTCCTACTCTTTCTTCAATGCCTAACAAATCCATCTTTCTTTCTCTCCCAGTGTGTCTTTCTGCGTGAGCAGCACTGGTTGAAGCCTGAAAATATTGTAAACAAATTAATAACATAACTAATTCCACTGGTCGGACTGTTGAGCTCCGTTTCAGAGTGATAGCTCCGGTTCAGGCTGGTCCTCATCCTCAACACGGGCCTTTTTCAGTCGTTGGAAAATACTTTTCAATACTCCTCTGGATTGTAGCAGCGAACATTCAGTGTAAGAGTAAAAAATGACATAACATTATTTATAATAAGTTTATTTGATTCACAGCTGCTACATATAGTGTTTTGACCTCGACAACCAAAGTGCATTTTACCGCAAACTTGCGACTAGTTAACTTTCTAAAGCGGGCGCAATCGCTTGTTTGCTAAGAGTCGGGTCGGGACTCCAACGTTAACACACTGACAACATCGTGTGTGTGTGTGTGTGTGTGTGTGTGTGTGTGTGTGTGTGTGTGTGTGTGTGTGTGTGTGTGTGTGAGAGCGACAGAGAGACTGGGGAGAGCAGGGAAAGGAAATGCAGCTGAACGAATACTCTGCGTGTTTTAAATAGCATTTAAAAAAAAATAATAATTATAGCGAAACACAATATGTGGTGGCCGGTGTTGATTGTGTGGCGCACCGCCACTAATTAGTCTATGTGTGGGAAACGCTGCACGCTGGAAAAGCCTTTGGGAGAAATCAAGTAATTAGTAGAACTCCTCACAGTTATTATTTTAATTGATTTGTTATTGAACTTTTTAAGTCAACATGTACAGAGTAAAGCCCGACCGATAAAGGATTTTTAAGGCCGATATCGATACAAATATTTGGTGATTTAAAAATCCGATATTCCGATATATATATATATATATATATATTTATTATTATTATTATTATTATTATTATTATTATTTATTTATTTTTTAATTCAGAAACGCGTAACAAAACATAAACAGATTTCCCTAACATTAGTTATTTATGAGTCCTCACTAAAATAATATGATAATGCAGTTTAAAAATACACTTGTTTGTTTTATTGTCACAACAGAACACAGGAACATCAAATATTATTATTATATTAAAGTTCTGATAAATAAAATGTATAAAAATACAAACCTAAGATATGAAACTTAAAGTCCTTTGAACAAAGACACAAGAACAACAAAAAAAAATCAAAGAGTGTTGCCAACAGGGACGTTGTAGAGCGCCCTCTGGTGGACAAACTATGCAACGCCAACACTCAGAACATGGTTGAAGGGTGTTTCGTCTATTTTTATTTTATATTTTTTAATATTAATTTATCAGAATCATTTATTTGTCATTATAAATGATTCTGATAATATTATAAATGCTGATACCGATAGTACCATCTACTTCACCAATGGACCATTATATACCTAAAATAGAAGTATTTTAAACTAAGTAAAGCGCTGTAACATGAACAGTCTGTAGTGCCATAGAGTGCCAGCAGTTGCTGGTTGTATTTAGCCGCTACAGAGCTCCGGGACGCCGGCTACCTGCGGCAGTTGTTTTTTTTTTAGCCGCCAATAGGGGACTGCGAGCCGGGTACAGGCACCGCCAGATGACGGTCCTTTCGAGGAGCCGTGGTAGTGGAGTTTAGCCAGAAAAAGTGAGCATCATGCGGCGATGATGCTAAAACATTCCCGAGGAACGAACAGAAACGTTTCCTGGGTGAAAGTATTTTGTTTCCGCCGCCGAAGTGAACTTGAAAGCGCTGTGTTTTCCATCGAATATTGAAGTGCATATTGACATGTTTGGCATGCCTGGCACTATATCCATGGTATTGCAAGGGGGATTTAATTCTTGCATGTTTTGTTATTGTTGTTGTTGTTGTGCATGATCAAGAAACACCATGGAATCGCACCATGGATATTTCTATATATTGTTTTTAAACAATTAACACAATACAGTTCAAATTAATCCTACAAAAAAGGACGTAAGAGAAAAAGGGAACAGTGGGGGTTACGTTACGCCTTCCAGTTATTTGGATGTGTGTGTGTGTGTGTGTGTGTGTGTGTTACAGTAAAGCAGGCATCACTGAGGTGTTTGAGGGCCATCACGGCCCTGTCACCGGGCTGAGCTGTCACAGTGCCGGAGGACCCGTTGACTTCTCGCATCTCTTCATCTCCTCCTCTTTTGACTGGACCGTCAAACTCTGGAGCACTAAGGTGAGACGCTCCCAAGCTGCTCTACTACAAGATGCACCGTTGGTCCCGTTTCTTATTCATGAATCCATTTCTGCCTCTGTTCTCCTTCCCGTTCCTCCACACAGAGCACCCGTCCGTTGTACTCGTTCGAGGACAGTTGTGACTACGTCTACGATGCCATGTGGTCTCCGACACACCCTGCTCTGTTTGCTTGCGTGGACCTGGCTGGACGTCTGGACCTGTGGAACCTCAACAATGACACAGAAGTACGCACACACGCAATGCACTGAAACCCAAGACCTTCACTTCACCCTTTTAAAGCACACGTGTCAAATCCGGCCCCTTGTTAATTTTGATCCGGCCCCTTATATACATGTAGGTTCACGATACATTTTGGCCCACCTACCTTTTTGTCACTTTTCGCAACGTTTTTTCCCCCGACATGTTTGATGCTTTTCCCAAACGTTTTTGGCATTTACTTCGACCTTTTTGTCGACCAAACTGTAAGTGAGAAGACCCCTTGATGCGATTCTCATTTTCTAGTGTGGCCCTTAGGGAAGTTGAGTTTGACACCCCTGCTTTAAAGGAATAGTTTGCCAATTTGGGAAATATGCATTTTCCGAGCTCTTTTTAAAGATCGATCCCACTACTTAATCAAACTAATAAAGCTAATAAGCATATTTCTTTTTAAATGTCCTTCAAGCACAGATGAATCATAGCATTATGAGCTAAAATCCCTAACATTATTCCATGAGCTACATGAACATGTGGTGGGAACACTGCTGACCATCCGTGAATCTGCCTTTTTGTAAGCTGGTGTGTGTTTATTTATTTTTATTTTTTTTTAAGGTTCCCACCGCGAGTGTGTGTGTGGAGGGGGCTGCAGCACTGAACCGTGTGAGATGGGCTCACTCTGGTAAAGAGATTGCCACCGGGGACTCGGAGGGACAGGTGCAGGTCTACGACGTAGGGGAGGTGAGACGTCATCCCGTGTTATGTTGTTATATGGGATTTACTTAGCCGAGTTTTCCCTTGGTTTGTGGAAGACGTACAGTACAGGCCAAAAGTTTGGACACACCTTCTCATTCAATGCGTTTTTTTATTTATTTTCATGACTATTTACATTGTAGATTCTCACTGAAGTCATCAAAACTATGAATGAACACATATGGAATTATGTACTTAACAAAAAAGTGTGAAATAACTGAAAACGTCTTATATTTTAGATTCTTCAAAGTAGCCACCCTTTGCTTTTTTATTAATAAGGGACAAAATTCCACTAATTAACCCTGACAAAGCACACCTGTGAAGTGAAAACCATTTCAGGTGACTACCTCATGAAGCTCATTGAGAGAACACCAAGGGTTTGCAGAGTTATCAAAAAAAACAAAGGGTGGCTACTTTGAGGAATCTAAAATATAAGACATGTTTTCAGTTATTTCACACTTTTTTGTTAAGTACATAATTCCATATGTGTTCATTCATAGTTTTGATGCCTTCAGTGAGAATCTACTATGTAAATAGTCATGAAAATAAAGGAAATGCATTGAATGAGAAGGTGTGTCCAAACTTTTGGCCTGTACTGTAGGTGCACTTATTTGGCATGGGACTTAGGGGTCCTCCCTCAAGAAAATATTACCTTTTTGAATTAAAAAAATGCAATGCAAAATGCAATTTTGGACCATTATTCTTACCATATCTGTATCTAGGTCTGCACCATATGAGGAAAATATGTGATATGCGATAACTTTGTTGAATATCGCGATAAAGATATTACTTGCCATAAATAAACCGATATTAAAGGGTTTCTTACTTACGCCTTTCTGCTGGTTACAGTCTTCTTCTAAAATACAACAAATTGCTTGTTGAATTTAAAACAAATGAAAGGAAATCATTTCCAACATTCTTCTATGGAACAAATTGAACATTGAATTGAATATAAATTGGAACCACTGAAAACATTACATTTTAAAGTGCAGTTTTCTACTGCTTTGTCCTTTCAGCTAACACAGAACATCAATGCGTGTCTTGTGCGATATGTTGCAGCCTTTTGCGATTTGTATATTGCGGCAGTTGATATTGCGATGAGGATTAAAAAAAACAAAAACATATATTGTGCAGCCCTATCTGTGTCTAACACGGTGGAAAAGCTAGAGCAGATAATACAAATGAACACTCAAAAAGCTTGACAAAACTTGCTCAAGAAATCCACTGGGGGCCAACTACAACCATTTAGATGTGAGGAAAAAGTATTTTGGTCGCATTTATTTGGCTTAGGTGGTGCCCAAAACGGCTCGGGTGCTGCACCTAAGCCTTATAATGGAAGGGAAACCCCCTGGGGTTACACTTCAGTTATCTTCTGATGCTTTTTGAGGTCCGTCTCTCCAAGTCGTCGCCGGCGTGCCGACTGTGTGCTTTGTCTTTCTGCAGCAAATCTGCGTGCCGAAGGCTGACGAGTGGACGCGCTTCGTCAGGACGCTGGCTGAGATCAACGAGAACCGCGATGAAGCTGAGGAACTGGCCAACGTCTGATGTTACAAACCCTCACGCTGGCTACTGCGCATACATTTCTCTCCAGTACACTACACAGCACCTACAGCACACTACACTACACTGCCTCTCTCTGGCTTCCAGCTTTTTCCACCTACAACAACATGAGTTGGCCTGAGGAGATTTGCAGAGCTAGAATGGATAGAAAAAGACGGTTTTAGACAAGTTTTAGACGTGTTTCTTTGAGTTTTAGAGTACAGTTGTAGGGACAGTGAATGTCACGTGTAGCAGTACAGAAACCACAGTGAAGTGGGTTGAAAGTGTAACTGACAGAGGACTACAGCGAGGTGATTTTCAGCACAGATGTGACTTCTAGCTTTGGTTAACATCCTCAGGGCTCCAGAAACTGCTCTTCTCCCGAGGCCTCTAGCAACTCAGCCCTTTTTTTAAATATGCAAACCTTTGTACTTGCACCTTTTTATTACCATTTGAGTGTTTTTTTTACATGTTTTAATATTTTCCGGACACGCTTTTGCACATGGCTGACAAAAAAACAAAAAAAACCCAGAAAAGCTGACATATCACTATCAGATCCTCTTTTGTCCTCAGCGGCACTCGCATTTGATGACAAATTTAAAAAAAAAACATCTCATACATGCACAGTCGGGGCCTGTACAGAAGTGTGTCATTCTTACATTTCAACCACTACAATATTTAATATTTATTCTGGTGGTTGGACTTATTTATTTTGTGTATTGTTTAAAAAAAAAAAATGCTGCTTTGTACTAAAAGCTTGAGTACATTCCTAAGATTAGCACTACGAGCTTTTTAACCAGGCAAAATCTGTCCCTATACTTGCCTTGAATTTATTGACACTAGTACAGTTGAAAAGTGATTTCTGTACCAAAGGCGACTGTTTGATAGTCCTGTTTGATGTACCTCTGTAACGAGGAGTAGAAACAGTTTCCTGACGCGTCCTCTTTACGAGGATCTAAATCAACTACGTTAAGGTTTAAATGGAGGTGTAAAGCTGAGGTTGGAAACTCATTTTTACCACGGTAAATTAATTGATTTTCATTATTTTACCATTTTTCCATCCAACGTCTTAATTCCTTTCAGGATGCAGCAGTCCAACCTCAGCAGACTGGTATGAATTTCAGCTTCAAACGCTTTCTCTTTAATGTTTAAAATGAGCTTTAAAAAACAAACAAAAAAAAAACACTGTAGCAACCATATTTGATATAACATATGAACAAGATCAGTATTCTGCATAGACTAATTGTACTGTATTCTTTCCTGTTACTGTTCCTGATACAGTTGATGGTTGCACTTTTCCATTGGAATAAAACTCAGACATATTGGTAAAATGAAAACCATATGGATGATTTATTTCAATAAAATAACATGACTGAATTGAGATACATTTAATTTATTAATATCTAATTTCTCTTCTCATGATTCTTGTTTTATCGAGAAAACACAATTGAAAAGTTCTGTACATCAGTAAGAGTGATTCTCAGAGACCGGAACTGCATTGCCATAACATTACAGTTACTGTTTAAGGATCCAGACTCAACGTTACAGAGCTGGGCCTTGTAACATTTCCCTTCCCTGTCAATGTGCTGTCTCAGTACAGTTATACAATATGTACAGTATCTAGCCTCCAGTGGGAGGACCAATCGAGAGTGAAGCCCCACGCACCATGCTGACCAATCTAATATATCCTACGCCCAGCGGCCAATAAGAGAAGTCCTACTCGCACTGAGTATCAGACAGAAAAACGCAATAAAAATCAAATCGGCTACTCATGAGAGAAAAAAAAAAAAAAAAAAAAAAGGAGTGGCGGAGGCTTCGTTTTATACGAATGCTGGAGTGAAACACAAAAGATGGAGATGCCAGGAGTGTTCAGCTACTGAAGATGCAACACAGTCAGCGCTCCGGTCCCACCGCTGTCTGCTCGCTTCCATCCACAGCTGCAGCCTGCCTGCCCTCCACCTCCACCTCCGGCTGGGGACCAGTGGAGCCACACCGTTACTCTGGTGTAGTTTGTTCCTAAATGAATGGCCCCTATGTGTGGAGTGTGTTTTAAAATATGTGTGTGTTTTGTTTGTGTATCTATCTAAGTGTCTGGCTCCTGGTAGGAGGAGGAGGAGGAGAGGGATGGCAAAGTGAAATGGAGATTCAGGCCTCTACGGGGCCTGAGCAGGCGTGGAAGCGACTGGCTCTGGGTGATGTATGGAGACCACGCCGGAGGACTTGAATTTGGGAAGGTGGAGGCCAAATTTGTTCTCCACCCCGGCAAAGGTAGCTGCGGCCAGGCGGTAGCCTCCGACGTGGTCGGCGTTAATGGGAGGAAGCTCCAAGATGCGAGACTTGGGTGTGGGCTCGGATCCTGACGGACGACTGCAGAGAGGAGAGAGGTGGACCGGAGTGACCATTACACAAACCTACTTACATTTATATACATGTATGTTATGACATAAGTCCTTTTCATTTTATAAAAAAAGAACTTTTCTAAGGCGTCATGATGGAAAATAGGCCAGTATAGTGTATCCTGATGTCAACCTGTAAAGTTGCATGTCAAGCCACTGCTGCTGTGTTGGTCTACCAGTAGTCTAGTCTAGTCAAAATATTGCAAAACATATTAGCATCAATAGGCAGTTGAAGAGTTTTATTTCCTGCCTCTAAAGCCATATGTTCTGTATTTCCATACTGGCCATGAATCTTTATATTGCATCTTCACATGTGCTTCCCCAACCTCCCTCCTCTACTTCACAGCTGTCTGTAAGTAAAGTTAATAAAAACTAAAAGCTACAAAAGGTGACTTCACTGCTCACTCTCCTTTTAACAAAAAGAGAAAATCAACTTACTGTCCTCCAAAGTCAATGTAGAACCACCGCTGTAAGAGCTCATAAGTCACCAGAGTCACACCAAACTGAGGAGAAGACCGGCACATACGAGCTGGAGAAAACGGAGACATCGTTTAATACGGTTTTCATGCAAAAATCCATCTTAGGCAAACACTGCAGCGGTGCATGCAGGAGAACACACACACACACACACACACACACACACACACACACACACACACACACACACACACACACACACACACACACACACACACACACACACACACACACACACACACACACACACACACACACAAACACACACAACACACACACACACACACACACACACACACACAACACACACACACACACACACACACACACACACACACACACACACACACCTCCAGCTCCCTTCCACAAAGCTCTGAACCCCTCCTCTCTCATAATCTTCCTGAAGCAGTCGATGACGCCGCTGTAAGTGGTCTGTCCTGCCCTCGCTGCGACTTGCAGACGCGTCTTGATGACATCGGCAGGCGTCACGAGGGAGGCCGCAGGGATACCTTGGAAACAGAGTTAACAGCAAGTCAGATTCAAACCTGTGTAAGATGTGGTCTCCATGACAGTAATAATTTAGTATTTACTGATTCTGCTCCCTCTGTCCCGTGCAGTATTTCATCAAATGCGTTGCAGGTACAGCGCCGACTGGCTGACTGACTGACTGGCTGACTGGCTGACTGACTGGCTGGCTGGCTGACTGACTGGCTGGCTGACTGGCTGGCTGACTGACTGACTGGCTGGCTGACTGCTTCTGCTGCTCTAGGTCAGAATCAGAGCTTACCTGCGATCGCTCCGGCAGTGAGAAGCTGCAGAGCTCCCAGCCTGCCTTGATCGTCGGCAAACTGGGTCTTGAGGTGGGCATACGCGGGGAAGTAGATGGCAGAGAAGGGGATGTCTCTCAGGAAACATGCTTTAGCACCCTAGAGAGAACACACAAAGAAGAGACAGATGTATGAGACCATGAAAGAGTGAGGCAAAGAGAAAGCGTGCATAAATGCCAGACATAATGAGTGCCAGTAAATTAAATAGGGGATCTCTCCCTCTCCCCTTCCTCTACCAACTACTTATTCAACCATCATTGGGGCAGCCTGAGAGGAGACTGCGCTACACTGAAAAGACACCTTACCTTGTACAGGCCGAAGAAGCCCAGGTCACGAACCACGCTGAGCGCGCTGACTCGAGGCCCGGTGGTGATCTCGCCTGCCACCTGCAGGCGAATCTTCACAATCTCCAGAGGGTTGGTAAAGATCACCTGGGAGCCTCCAGCCTGGATGTATGTGGAGAAGGAGAGCTTGTTCACACATTTACATAAAAAAAAAAAAAAAAATAAATAGACAAAAAGATCACTGCTCCTGCATCTCATATGTACGCAGCTGTGGGATGTGGTAAAAGTAAGAATGAAATCCTGATCAATCATTTACTTTGCCATTTCCTCAGACGATAAAGGTGTGCTGGGCCAATGTGTGTAAGGATGAACAACGCTATCAAAAACAAAAACAGAAGAAGAAAAAAAAAAAAAAAACATGTTGCATTGGACAATGACAATTTATCTCTGGATGTAAATAAGCAGTCCGCTGTTAGTGTTGCCATTTGGAAGTCCGCAAGCAAGTTAATACAACAAACAAAAAGCTGCTCATGCATGCAGTCTAACTGCCTTTAACCACTAAGCAGGCACACACCCTCGGGTATAACTGACCGGTTCTTCTTTTCTAGTGTTCATTTATGATGGGGCAGGATACAAAAGTGTTTGGGATCTAGGACTTACACAGCCGCCAGCCATAACCTCAGCCCAAAAAGGAATCTCGTCGCCCTTGCCGGTGAACTTGTCTCTTACAAAGTCATTCACCTGTGGGACACAAACGCAAGCAAAGACCATTCAGAGTAATTCAGTGTCAACTTGCCTTTTGAAATTTCCCCTAATGCGGTGGTTCTCAAACATTTTCTGTCATTCCCCTCTTTGGAGGAAGAACATATCTCATATATTCAATTTGACATTGATTTTAAGCTTCTTCTCACTGTATTTGTCATTTTGTGGACCCCTTTTGTATCATTTTGTTTTAATTCTTCTTTTTTTTTTTTTCATGTGTTGTGTATGATTTCATTGTCAAACATGCAGTAAATATAAAATAAAATCATTAAAATTACAAATGTAACATAAGGGTGTCTGCAACGTGAATATGGAGTGGTGGGCAAGTATGTGTTGTGTTATGCGAGGGGAGGTACTCACTGTGAGTTTGATAGCCTTCTCAGGTGCTACACCTATAAGCTGGGGTACCAGGCCTGTGGGGCATCATGGGAGATTGAGTGAGGAGAATCCCATTTGATTAGTATTACTGAGCACACAGGAGCAACAGAGGAGACATCAGAAAGAAATAAGAAAATGGAAAATAAGACTCCATGTCAAAAACATGAAGGCGGAGACAGAGAAAGACATACAGAGCGGTTACTAAGGACATGAAAGCTGAGGAAGCCTGAGAGAGGGATGGAAGAACATGCATCAAAGCTGCTCACAACAGGAGTTTGTTGCAATTAGTATGATGCAACACAGCCCAAAATAAAGTACAGCAATAGCAATTCTGCTACTATTAGACAAAGAAGGATGCTGCATCAACAAGAAAAAATAGAAAAACATTTAAATTCATTTACCAAAATAAGTTGAAGTCTTAATTTTAGAAACACTCTGGGGAGTCTGGCTCATATTTTTAAAGAGTGTATCAGTTACGTGTATGATGGCTTTATGGTGTTGTCATTTATACACGTTTATTCGGTCTCTAGTTTATTGTCTATTTTGTTATTATTTTGTTGTATGGTCTTGAATATTGTACCATCTCCTCTTGATTTTTGTCTGGGTGGGTGGTGATGACGAGGGGGGGGGGGGATATGTTCAGGTTCATGTTGCAAATTGTATGTTTTGTGTTAAATATTTAAATTTAAAACAATAAAAAAAATTAAATAAAATAACTGTTAATGACAAAGAGTGTAGCAGTTGTGAAAAAGAAAAAGCTTCAACTGAGCAAATGTATATCTTAAATTCAAACAGGGCAGTGAGGAACAAAGGCCCAGAGGAGCAACACTTCAGGAGCTGATGGTCAATAAGGATATAGGAAAAAGACTAACCTGTCCCTCTGCTTAAACCCTCCCAGGACAACACCTCCTGAAGGCTGACAGACCCCAGACGGGAAGAATCCTAAGTTACCACTACCCTTTTCCCGAGCGACTTTATTAAAGAACACTTTATGTTTAAGCCAACTGTCTCTGAGTTTCCTATGTTCATTGTGAATCTGGCTCTCAAGTCCCCTGGGTTGCCACAGCAGCCGCTGTATAAATATTTTATTAACAAAATGTGTGTATGTGCTCATCGTAAAAGAGCTGCGTTAGTCATTGAGGAAGTGGTTCAAATTCCTCCGGGTGACCTCTGATGCACAGAAAGTTGGGCTTAAGTCATAAACCTAGTTTAGGCTTTAATGGCAACGGAAGAGGAAGTTGCACCACACGGAAGGCCCCGACCTTGGCATGTGCGTCTGTGAAGATACCAGTTTCTGTCTAGAAAAAAGAAGGACTCCTCCTCCTATGAGGATAGGGCTCACGACTCTGACTTGATGTCTGTTGCTAGGGAAACTTTGTCTCCGTTTGTGAACCCACAGCTGTGTTGTAACTTGCTTAACTGAACTCTTCGTCTCAGACTGATCCTTGTGTTCTGGTAAACTTAAGTCCGATGTAAGAAGGCGCGGGAATTCATAAATTGGGAGTCAGATTTGACAGGCCTTAGTTTAGACATAATCCCCTACACCACACACAGTTGACTCCATGCTGAAGGCTTTTTCAGCAAAAATAACATACAAGTGGAGAAAGATGAAACATGGCTAAAGCTCTATTCACACTGAACTACTACCAGGGGGCCTCATGTGATTTAGGAATGACCCCCATCTCCCCCACACCTGTGTTTTTTTTATTTAACTTAAGGCCCTGTTTACACGATGACGCTCTCGGGTGAAAACGAAAAAATATGTTATCGGATGTGCCTTTCGTTTATACGGCGACGGCGTTTTTGGGGCTTAAAAACGCAAAAAAGTGAAACCACCCTCCAGAGTGGAAATCTTAAAAACGCTCCACCGTCGCGTTACCGTCTAAAGGGTAAAAACGCAAAAGTCTGAAGACAGCGGTGTGGAGAGAACGAGAAAAAGGCGTCTGTTGTTACGGATTAGGCTACAGAAATTATAGGCTCCTGTTACAATTTCAATGTAATGGCTCAATATTTAAATGATTTCAACAATGTGGATAAGGTTGTTATAGTTCGATGACGATATGTAGGCTATTCATTTGAGCCAGAGCAGGCGACATACGATTTAAAAATGAAAAGTGAAGCAGCGGCCAGCGGGCAGAGGAGGGTCTGCTTCAGCCTCTTCTGGCCGCTGCCTCTCGCTCTCAAGCAGCGGCTGAAGGGCCGCGAGGCTCAGGGTATTGGTAGTGCTCCCGTGGGTGCTGTGTTGTGGCTTATCACGGTCAACTGTGCCGGTCATCATCAGACAAACATGCAACTCCACCTCCTCGTCTTTCCAGACGAGCTTTTGTTGTTCGCTTCAGCATGTTTTGGTTTCGCGCTACTAAGGAGAGAAGTAGAATGAATGTTCTACGCAGGCGGGTGCCTTGGTGGTGTTGTGTGGCAGTGCCACCTAGTCACCTGGAGTGACTACTACATCGAATTTCACACACTTTTGCGTCACCATATGCACGCAGATTTCCCCTCCATAACGCTCGTCTAAACGCAGAATAAAAAGTGATAACGCAACGCCACTTTTGCGTTTTCTCTTCAGATCGTTTCCATGTAAACATAGCCTAAATTTCCTGACATTATCCCACAGATATGATGTCAAGGCTCTGTCAAAACTTTCATTTATAATTGGAAACGCAGCCAATACGACCCAATATCACAGGGATGGCGGCGATTTGTGGTGGAATTTTTCCTTGACAATCGACGTGCAAATTCACACAGATTTAAGATCACAGACTACCTCAGTTATTATTACAAATTACTAGGAGGTCCCCAGGTCACACTAGTCCCTTAAGATGATGAAACAAAATAAAAGCCAAATCACTGGTGTTGTGACTGCAGACGGGAGAAGACATGTGCCTTTGTGGCCTACCTCTATAGAAGCCAAAGAAGCCCTCGTAGCGAAGCACCTTCTTAGCGCAGTCAAAGCTGTTCTTGTACATCAGCTCTCCGACAAAGGAGCCCGTGGACCTCTGGTTCTGCATACGAGTCTTCACCAAGTCGATGGGGTACACAGCCGTCGCTCCCGTAGCTGTGTAAACACACACAAACTCAGACGAAGATAATAGCCATGGAATTAGATACAACAGACGCTGCGGTGCGTCCGTCAGACGGCCATCTGCCTCTGGCCGCAGGGTAGCTCACCTCCAGCGATGGAGCCCAGGCTGAACCTGTAGGAGGACTCCGCAACCTGGAGCAACACAGACCTGGAACCATCCCCATGGGCCTGATGGGAAATCACACATGGGACCATGCATTTGAATTACTTTATTTTGCACAATAAAATCAAGACAATAAAATAAAGTAATAGAAAATAAAGATTGTGTAGGTGAGATTAATAAACCCCCTAGGGGCTTATAGAAGGAATCTCACCTAAGGAAGAGAAGAAGAAAAATATATAATGAGCAATTACAAGAGTCCTAAACAAACAAACAAATTGAACGCAAGTAAGCACTGAATAAAAAAAAATAAAAAAAACAAGCATAAGGTTGGCTACTTAAACAACAAAGGCATAAAACAAATTAAAAGAATATAGATAAAATGAGGATATGTGGACTTATGTGTGTATGTGCGAGTACTAGTAGTAATGAATTTACATTATGATTTTTTATGGCAATGACGCCATCGCTGTGAATTGCTCGTGGCGTGAATACAGAAAGTGTGATACATTATAAGTAGCTCTGGTGTTTATAGATATTTTACAGATGGACAGTTAACTGCGGATCAGATTGTATGCAAATGACGACAATTTTACCATCAATTAGGAGTTGCACATACACACTGCTACAGGCATCCTACCTGCTTTTGGGTTTCAGCCAGGTGATGGGGCAGGCATCCTTCCTCTAATGGAGCTATCCTCTCAATGTCAGAAAGATTCAGGCGCCTGATAACACAGGTGTTTATTTACGTCACTGTCACCATACAGATCTGAATAGTTTTCAGTAATTGTCAGTAAAGTACAGAAAAATGTAAGGGGATTTAGGGATTTGGGCCTGACAGATTATATAACAGACTTTAACTGAATATCAGAATGAGTGTTTACCCAGAGGGGGAGAACAGGCCTGACAATTGGTACAGGATGTCAATTTCCATGGGAGTGATCTGCCCAAACTTGTTGGCAGCATGAACAAACTCCTCTGCAGAGAGAGAGAGAGAGAGAGAGAGAGAGAGAGAGAGAGAGATAAGAGAAAGTTACCTTCTATAATAACAAGGATATTTCTGACACACTCGTGTAACATCTTCAGCTAAATGGCAAAGATACAACATCAGAGTAATGTGAGCACGGGAAACTATTTGTGCACCTTTGGTCACGAGTGTGTCCTTCCGCGTGCCAGCCAGTGTGCTGTAGATCTTGCGAATCAGCTCCATGTTGTTCAGGAGGGAGTTGAAGGCATTGAAGTAAGAGAAGCTGACCAAGTGAGAGGTGCTGCCACCTGCAGCCTGGTACAAGTGCATATTTATATTTAACTCTTAATGAGAAAGACAAGACGCACAGTTTCAAATTTGACCCAATACTGCATTATTTAAATTGAAGCTACCTTCTTTTTCTTTTTTCATTCATTTTAATGGCAGGGGCTAAGCAGTAACTACTTTACTTGAATTGTCATATTGTAGGGACGTTCTTTTTTTTTTTATTATAGCCTGAGCTTGTGCCTTTATAATTAAGCTCTTGACAGTGTAGAAACAACATGTAACTACACCGAAATGTATTCCAACAGAGCAAATCTTAGCAGGCTATCTAACTTCATGTGACAAGAATGTCAGGTAACAGAGGACAACACCACATTTAGCCCTGTCAAGAAGTGTCAGAGATTAGAAGAGCCTGAGCTGAGCTTATCATTAAAATTAGAAATGCACCAGGCCCAAGTTGAAAAATGACTAGTATTATCCTTTACAGTTAATAACCCTAGTTGCAAAGCGGATGAGGATTTACCTCTGCTGAGTGTGGAGACTTTCATAACCCCACAGGTCAGAGTGGATTTTATTGCCACTAGCCAGTGATCAAAACATTGTATTGTATTGTTTGAATAGTTTGGGGCAAATGAAAAGTGTTATGTCCCTGTTCACCTTGGAATATTAACAGTTTGCTACCCAAAAAGTGGGAGATGACTGAGCTTCCAGCTATGGAAATTAATTTAGAACAGGCTGTGGTTATCTGAAAATAACATCCTCCAGTCAATCAGAACGGAGTATTCTCTGTGGCCACGGTGAATAATTATACAAACTACTGACATTAAGCTCTTCATTGCATGCACACACAAACACTCACGGAGACAAGGTTCTCCTCCACAAAGGGTGTGAGCATGTGGTGTCTGATGGTGGCCATAATGTCACTGAAGTCCATGGCGGAGATGACGCCATTCTTCCCATTGTCCTTCTGGGCGAACGCCTGGCGTGCATGCTCCAACTGCAGCTCCTAAAAACATGACACACACAAGTGTAAATATAGTCTTTAGTAAAGGAGATAAAGTGAAAAAAGAGAGTCAAGCTAAAAAACTATAATCTGTGTGTGTGTGTGTGTGTGTGTGTGTGTGTGTGTGTGTGTGTGTGTGTGTGTGTGTGTGTGTGTGTGTGTGTGTGTTTGTTTAATTGGCACACCTGCAGGAACTGGGTGAACTCGAGGTAGCTGATGCGTTTCTTGCGGTCGTGCCCAAAGTGCAGACGGATGAACTCACAGTCCCAGTTGAAGGGAATGTGGTGGTGCACTGTGGTCTGGCTGAAGATGTCCCGCACATTGTCTGAAGCACAAATGTACATTCCAACAAAAGGAATCAATAATCATAAGGAAGTAAGTAGAGGTAGGAAGGAAAGCGAAAACGATTATGCAAGTCCATCCTTGTGTAATGACTTAGGCCGAGGAGTAATCTGGTTAACAATGTCATGTTAGGAAATTCTTTCTACACAAAATGCCCTGATGATGGAGCACACAAACACATCAGGAATGGATTCAGTGCTACGGCACATAAGCTAGAGAATTTCCTTTAAATCCTGATTAAAAATACTCGACACAGGTCTACATAGCTACATTTACGTATACTGCCATTTTTTTCCCCATTGAAATCACGTGAACTGAACTCAAAGCGAAAATACAGAAAACACATGAATCCGTACCAAAGGAAATGTTTCCAGTTCCATTCTTGTCAAACAGCTGAAAAGAGGGGGGGGACAAAAAAAGCTATGAACTGAACACTTCTAAACGTATAATCAAACCCCCCAAACTCCTGGAGCGAGGCCTGCCATTGTGGGTGTATATGTGGTGGAAGAAAAAAAATAAATGTATATATATTGTTAAACAAACGTATTAAAGACTTTGGAATAAAGCTAAGCTAAGATCATCCTGTATTCCTTAAAGGACTAGTACACATAAATCACACGCACAAAAAAACATTTCTCTGTTCTTTGGGGCAGTTTTCAATATTTTTCACCTTTGATATAAATGTGTATATATATATATATATATATATATATATATATATATATATATATATATATATATATATATAAAATTAGTATATGCAAACAAATACTATGAAATGTTTTTGTAATAAGTGAAAGGCTAGACAGCAAATGACCCTAGGGCTGACAGATAAACAGTCTGAGTAAAAAACAAATCAGAAATATTACTAAGATTTTCCAAACAGATCCAAACACTAAGTCACTTGATCAACTTTCATGCGCAAACAGTCTGGGAAACGGGAGTCATTGGGACTATCTTATCTGCAAGTGGCTGATAGTGGCAACTACTGATCAGACATGGCTCAATAAACTGTCAATTAGTAACGATAAGCTGTGTGTTCATGTGTTCTTGCACGCCGTTTCCGATCAGTACGTACCCGTCCTTGGTGGTGTCGGCCACAGCAGCGATGAGCTGTACCGTTTTGGGGTTGTGGTGGATCTGCGTGTGTAGTCCTAGATACCTCTGGACAAAGTCTCCCGGGGTCATGAACTTCTCTCCATCCTTGTCCGCTACACTGGCGTACTGAGTAGAGAAACAAAACATAACATCGGCATGGATACCTTACACTTTACAGGCGCCAACCTCTTTTCCCTTAGCTCGAAAATGAGCTACCCAGCAGTGTATTTATTTAATAAGCAATTACAACAATTGGTTCTTGTAAACAAATAAATACCCCCCCAAAAAACAGGTGGTTGTATCCAATCTACAGAGCGAACAGTGCTTGTACACCTCCAGTTATCTCTGGAAGTTGTGTGGTCCACTTACATAACCTAGAGTATATCCGTCTCAATAGCTTAGCATGACTTGACCTTCACAGCACCCTAGCAAATTACCTCCCGTTTGACCTTTACTAAATCGGCCCAGCTGATTCATGCTGCACCTGAATAACCGAGTCATTTATGTCAGAATGACAGCGGCCCACACTTGCGCATGCGTGATCAGGAACACGTGCAGCGATGTTTTTAGCTTCAGCTTGCAAGCTATTTGGCCTTTGTATAGCCGGGTACTGACAAGTATCACACACTCACCATGCAGAACACAGTGGAGCAAGGTGAAGGTTAACCAAATCCACTCTTATTACAGTCTCTCAGTACATATATCATGGTCATACAGAGGCCAGTCTGCCTTCATATCCTCAGACACGCAACACCCTGCACTCTGACTTAAAATGTTTTGTATACATAACGTAATAACATGAGCACTGGTGTGACGCTGTGCTCTCTGATCCATTAAACAGGACATGCAGGTCCTTGCTTAGGCTGTACTGGAGACAGTGAAACAAAATGTAACAATTAGCACCTAAATAAATAAAAAAAAAAGTGATGCTCTACTGACTAAAGCTACCCTATCAACGACACCAACCTCTGCCTTATACCAATCCAACACGTTCCTTTAACATGTCATGACAATCAAAGCAGGCTGAGATTGAGAAAAGCAGCATTTCTTTTTCCAGCACTGAACCTAAAAACCCATTCCACTCACAACAGGTGCTGCTGACTCAACAGCTATGAACCACAATTGTTTAGGCTTCAACTTCTGTCAGGAAAACACAGTCATGTTTAGGCCAAGCGATGAATATGACCACGACAAGCTATTCAGATACGGTTATGTATGCTTTAATGTAACAACAGGAGTCTGTGTTGGACTTTTAACTGTGGCTAATGCTGTAATTCAAACCCCATGACAAACCTACAAGCTCATTCCCCATGTGAAAACAGTCCTGGGTGAGCGGTTTTCTACAGACAGAGCTGTTTCCCAAAAACATCTGATAGACACGTGTGCACGCATATCATCTATGCGTAATCTGACACTGACCATGAAAACATTCAAGATGTTGTGCAAAGTAAACCTTACCTTTTGGAAGATTGATTTCAGCTCACTCGGGTCCCCGCGTTTGGTAGATTGCACCTAAAACAATACACATTAAAATAACATTATTCGACCATGCGAGTGTGCGTGTTCACATTGCCAAATAAGATGCTGTTTACAACAGGTTTTGCAGGCGGTGCACTGGATAGAAGATGAAGCAAAACAAGCCTTTGAGTTGTCTCCTTGAAACGTCCACTGTTGTTGTGAAGGAGAAACCCAACCTACTGCGACAGACACGGCACACAGTCAAAGCTCACGACTAGCTTACACCCTTGGTATGCTCTCAAGTTGAAGAAGTTAGGCAGCTAGCTAAACAATCGACCAGGCAAACAATCTAAACACAAGCTCAAAAACTACCGTTACCACTGGGTAGGCGGCTAGCAAGCACAAACTATTCGTTTGAAGAGGACACAAACCGTTTGAGTTGCAATGACATTTTAAGCTTTAAATCGGCAAAGTGACAAAACGTCGACTGCTGCGAAAAGATGCGACGCAAGCTGGCATTTGTTGGTCTTATTACGGCATTATGTTTAGCATTATCTCGCTAACTTCGAGGTTGTGGATGTCTCATCAAGGCCAGAACACTGGGCAGCCGCTAGCCCGGTGATGCTACCGCCTCAGAGTACACCGCATCAGAGACACCCTACCCGGGCAGGAGCTAGAAGTCTGTCTTTGATCATTTCTACACAAGAAAACGAACAGAAGGCATGCAGACATGTTAAAGTAGAGGTTTGAAAATCGCTACGAGAGCGATGCCGAAGTCACCTTGGCCGCCATGCTGGTTTGACGTCACGTACAGTGAGCGAGCAGCGAGAAAGAGCGTAGCTAGTACGCCCTCGGCTCGGCTCGGACTCGTAACGTTGTAGTCCGAACGTGAAAAGCGAACAGCGCAGCCTTTCAGAAATATGAACCGATAAATCACTCAACTAATAACTAATAGTCAACTATTCACTCACTCTCACCAAATTACTTGAGAGTAACTATATGAACGATTTTACTGTGATGAGAGAACTGTATCCTGCCCCACATGAAAGATGCCCGCGTGCACTCTCTCTCTCTTTTTTTTTTTTTTTTTTTTTTTCTCTCTCTGCTGTTCATGCGCTGATATGAAGAGACAGGTTCACAAACGTCTTTGTTTTTGGAACCGGCCAGCTCTCAGTGGTGGAAGAATTAAGTAGCCTACTTAGATCTTTTATTTAAGTAAACGTAATAATGCCACAGTGTAAAACTACTCTGTAAAAGTCCTGTATTTAAAATCTTCCATAATAGCATCAACATATACTTGAAAAGTAAAAGTAGTCGTTATGCAAAATGGCCCATTTTAGAATAATAGATTTTGTATCACTGGATGATTTAATGTGTAAGCATCACTAATTATGCAGCTGTTAAGAGGGCCTAATTTGAGCTATTTTATATACTGCTGGGTAGCTTAATAATAATAATAATTAAATAAAATTTTATTTATAGTATCAAATCATAACAAGAGTTATCTCGAGACACTTTACAGATAGAGTAGGTCTAGACCACACTTTATAATTTACAAAGCCCCAACAATTCAATTCCCCCAAGAGCAAGCATTAGCAGTAGCTATTGCGACAGTGGCGAGGAGAAACTCCCTTTTAGGAAGAAACCTCGGCAGACCCAGGCTCTTGGTAGGCGGTGTCTGATGGGGCCGGTTGGGGGTGTGATGAACAGTGGCAATAATAGTCATAATAAAGATAATGGAACAGTGACTACAATGGTAGTCGTTGTAGTTCATGTCATAGCCGGGCACAGCAGGGCGTTACAGGATGTAACGTGGCACAGCAGAGCATTGGTGACGCAATGGACATCATATATCATCATTTATTGTGTATTAATGATCTAAATCTGTAAAGTAAAAAATGTTGCCAAATAAATGTAGTGGAGTAAAAAGTACAATATTAGCTATAGTGTAGTAGAAGTAGGTATAAAATTATATGTATTTTCTTTTAATAAAATGGAACTACTCATATGTAGGCCTACAAGTAACCCAAAATTGTACTTACGGTAAATACAGTGAATGTACTTTGTTACATTCTATCACTAATTACTACTACTACTACTACTACTACTACTACTATTACTTATAGTATATTACTACCTCTGCTCCTACTACTAGTACAGTATATGCTAGTGCAACTTCATTAGTAGGCTACTAATGGCTACTACTGCTGTGAAAACAGTCTACTGTTCCTGTAGACTCTTCTTTATAGCTCACCTCTATCCCTTGGTCCATACTCGCTGTGTTCCAACAATTCCAGGAATATAGCAATAGTTAATGTTTGTGCTGAGGGATGTTTTCAGTTGACTTTATTTCAACCATGCAGATCTCAAGACTTGTTCTCCCCAATTTCCACACCCTGGACTTGGTTTACACCTTAAAATGTGCATACCAGCCATTCCCCCTCCCCCACATCGGCCCTTCTGACCACATCAGTGTCATGCTAATACCTGTATACAGACCAAAGGTGAATGTCACAAAACCAGTTCTGAAGCAGGTACGTGTGTACGCACTGGAGGGGGAAAAGGGGACTGAGCACCCAAAGCCTTAATAGCCGCTTTCTGACCAAGTAGTTGAACAAGTCTCCCAAAGAGAAACAGGTATCTCTCTCTCCCCCGCCTCTGCCTGCTGCGCTGTGGACGTGTGTGTGTGTGTGTGTGTGTGTGTGTGTGTGTGTGTGTGTGTGTGTGTGTGTGTGTGTGTCCACGCTTGTGGAGTTTAACTCCGAAAAGACAGTTAACCACATGGTTCCCGTTAATCTTATGATGATCATCATAAGATTAACGGGAACCACAACTTATATTTAAACAAACAAACCGTCAATGGCGAAATAAAAGCCTCTTATTTACGAGACCGGTCTGAGAGACCTCCAGCTTACAGCGGGGTCTCTGAGCAGGACTGGCCGAGCGACGAGCTAGCGGCCGGGGCAGGCGCCTGCTGGCTATCGCCTCACTTCATGGCGCTTCTCAACTCCGAAAACTTTGAAGCAAATTGTCAATTCGGCATCAATTTTCGCAAGAATGCCTATATTCAAAATCTAAACTAAAGCCAGGTGTGTAGCACAAAATCCTGGACCCTGAGAAAGGCATTCTCTACAGCACCCTGCATCCACAGCTATTCATTCTAGCATCTTTTTGGGCCCTCCTCCCCTATTGTAGTCTATCCGTGCGTTCATGGACATTGGAAAAACGTTTTTCCAGGTGAAAACGTCACCATTCACGTAACGTCCTGTGGGAATCAGAGGTGGAAAACTTGGGCTGGATTTTGATAACCGAGTTCCCCAGTTGGTGACGCATTGTTGACAACTGACGTTTGATGGAGGCGACTTTGGTTCACTGAACATATTTTAATGACAATAAACTGTTTATTGTGGACAAATGCCTCTGCTACGAAACATACACAGACATAATATGTTTGAAATTATTCATAAATAGGCCTATGTATAAAAAAACAAAACATTATCCGTGTCTTTTCCCGTTCGTTGTCCTCCAGATAACACAAACTTATATTATATATTATTATATTTGTTCTGCAGAAAGAACAAATATAAACACTCATTTGTTCCTCTGTCAATATCTCTGTTGAATCAACACAGGAAAGTAAAGAAGTTGTTGACACAATTATCAACAACACCAACATTCGGGGGATTGTTTCTAGAAGCCCCCCGAAACCCAGGGAGAAGTTTCAGCCCAACAGAACTCTATGGGGTTTTGACAGAATTAAGTGTAAAAGTACCACCATTACGTTTATTACAGCATAATGATCCACTTGATTTATTGAAACATTTATTGTTCTGGTTAAATCAGTGTGGGATACAACTATTCAGGTACAAGAAATAGGCAGGTGTGACGAATGTAGGCCTACATGGGCAACATTTAGCATCTCAAGCCTAGGTTCTTTTTTACCACTACCAAGACAAGGCAAGATTTTCTCTCTTTTCCAACGAGCTATCGATCAGAGCACAGGGCCTTGTGTGAATTGTGGTTCCATAGTAGAGAGACAAAAAGTTTGGAATGACCCTGACATTGGAACCCTTTATCTGTCTCGAGCGGCCGATAACGGATCGGTACTTAGAAACTCTGTGACTCCATTTCGATTTATAGATTTTCCTGTGGGAGAAAACAAAACACAGTTATACTCCCTGTCCTCTGTCAGATAGCCAATGAACCATCCAGAGGGCACATTTTGTCATATTTGTTGTCTGAGTTTATTACCATTGAAGCTTGCGATTATCGCATTTCAGTCATATCAAAAGGCGTGCTAGCTGACATATACCGACATGGGATAATTTACCTCTATGTAAAGCTGCATGCGTCCGGTAAGCATCATTGGTTAGCACTGGTGAGTCAGAAAAGAACAGAAACGTGAAAGCCACACGGTCCCTCCTCTACCTCATAAATGATTTATGGATAGAAGAGGGCACACGCCAGGCTCAAGAATGTCAAAATGTGTGCATACATTTCTTCACAGGGAAAAATAAATAAAACATTGATTCAAGTGACAGTTTTTAATTATGATAATATGAATGATGTAACTTAAACAAGGTAAGGTTGTCATATCAAAATTTCAATAAAGGCATGACACATTCTGGAAATTACTAAGCAAATAGATCCTTCCAAAAACATCTACAGCACTATCAGCTCCAAAATAAATCAGTGACAGTATACATAACTATTTTACCTCATTCCTCTCTTCATTCTATTGCAATTATAGCATACACACACACACATATATATATATATATATATGTATATATATATATATATATATATATATATATATATATATATATATATATATATATATATATATATATATATATATATATATCTTCTTTACATATATATGTAATATAATAGAAAGAAGAGAGGACTGAGGGAAAATAAATAAGAAAATTAATTAAAAAAACGACACTAATAGTTCATATTAATTGGAGAGTGCAAAGTAGTCTACTCTGTATTTCAATCATAGACTATATTAGTCTATGATTTCAATCAACGAATGTAAACTTTTTAAGACGTCATGCATCACGTGACTTCCAATCCACACCACGTGACCACCAATACAACTCCATGGCGGCGCACTGTTCTGTAGGACTTGCAACAAGATCAGGTACTGCGCTACGAACACTGTCCAAACGGTCCACACTCAGATAGACTGCGAGCATTAGCGTCTGCACGTAACGCAAACCAAATACATAAAACATGACGGCACCTCTTGACATTTTGTAAGTAAAGGGGCGGTGTTTTCCCGACCGCTGTTAGCTTGCTAGCTAGGTCTAGCTTACTAATGTAACGTGAAGCTAACCTGTGTACCCTGGGGCTAAGTCTATTGACTGATTCCACATCCAACCGAATATTAGAAACACCTCTGAATAGCACGCTGTCCAGTGCAACACCACCGCTAACTATGACCTCGGTGCTAAAACATAGACATCATAAGACTATGGCAAAACAGTTGTCATTGGACTGTACAGGGGTGCCTATTAAAGTGGCCACTGAGTGTGCGTTGCATATGATTTCACCCCCACCTTGTGGCCTCCAAGTTCCCAGTGCACACACAGCAGACTGTACATTGCAGCTTCGCTAACCAGCACTGCTATGCTGGAATAATAAACACTGACCCCAGGTTTTTATAATAATGGTGGATTTTAGTATGTACAAGGTCTTATTCATTAACATGCATAGCAAAACTGATTTAAATAGAAATACTGGTGCACTGACTGCAACATTTGTTATGGGTGAAAGTTTGTTGTGTGGCAAAGATATGTCATGAACTGCTCAATATTATTTTCGGTAGTCAAACAGTACAGTAAATAATTACAATAAAAAAAATTAAACAAAGCAGCTTGTGGTCTTCATGTAATGCCTGTGGCCCTTACTTAGTGACATATGTTATTTTGTTCTATTCCCATATCATTTTGAGCTTTTATTGGATAGTGAAAGAGGGGGATTACATGCTAAATTCCCCGGCCCAAAGACTCAAACTGGTAAAGTTGCAATTACATGGTCGGTGATAGTATCACACCTCTAGGTCACCATGGGTGCATCCAAGGTTCTTAAATTGCATCCCTGCTTCCTCCACTTGCTTGCATCGGCGGAGTTAGCAACGTTCACCTGCACAGCTTCCGGGAAGGCTGCTCTTGTGTATCTTCGCTCATAGCTCCTCTGTGATCCTTCCTCACACATTTGTCACTGCTCAGTTGACTTAAAGGAGAGCACTTTCTACCAATGACGATTCTACGCACAAAAGCTTTGTAAAAGAGAACACTTTCTCCTTCATTGTGTTGCTTTCCTGTTCTCTAGGACTGGGTGGTTTCCTGCGAAGAGTTTGTTTTTTAAGAAGCTGTGGCCCCCCCACAGCCGTACTGTGTCAGCAACATCGCCGCTTCTTTTGGAGGAAGTGGAAAAGTTGTCACAGTGTAGTTCGCCCAGCTACTGTCAGACCTGCTTATGCAGTACCCAAGGTACAGTGCCTCAGGTGTTTCTAGCCTTTCTCAGGCAAGTCAGCTCCCCCTACTGGACATCATTTTATATTGTAGCTTGGTCTCTATCTCTACATAATTCATCTGATTTTTATATGAAGCCTCGGGACAACAATATGACCCACCCTTCGTATCCTGTCTCTCCTCCCTAACTGTAGCACATTGTGCGGCCTGACTATGTAGGCGACCGGCTGATCCCAGAATGGCCAGACTACATAGAGATCAAAGACCAAGAGCAGATCCAAGGCCTTGCCAGAGCATGTCAGCTAGCCAGACATGTGCTGCTACTAGCTGGACGCAGTCTGAAGGTAAACACCTAATCAGTACAAGTAGGGGCTAGGCTGGGCTAGATATTAGCTTAGATTTTGGATATCGTAATATGTCATACGTGTTGTCTTTTCCTGGTTTTAAAGGCTGCATTACAATAAAGCGATGTCATTTTCAGAACTGACCAGACTTTTCTAGCAGTTCTATTATTTGCCTGACATTATTGATGATGATTTATCACAAATGTCATTGTGTAAATATTTTGTCAAAGCACCAATTGTCAACCCTACAATATCGTCACAATATTGACATCAAGGTATTTGGTCAAAAATATAGTGATATTTTCTTCACATCGCCCAGCCCTATTTACAAGTTTGTTTATTTGTGACTTCCAGGTAGGTATGACAACCGATGAAATAGACTTTATCGTGCACCAGGAGACAATCAAGCACAACGCATACCCATCCCCTCTCAGATACGGGGGTTTCCCCAAGTCAGTCTGTACATCTGTGAACAACGTGGTCTGCCACGGCATACCTGACAGGTAAATGGGCAGAACATTCACTCATCATTTAGATTTATATTTTATTTTATTTTTTAGGTTTTTTTTAATAGGGACCATGCATATTTATGAACATTGTTGTATAAAAAAACACCATGTATATATGCCAGAATTAGTAAAAATAACTACTTTTCATCTGCAGTCCCTAGGCAGGTAACATAGGACTAACATAGAGACAGCCAGCAGTCATACAGCAGTCATTCACTATAAATTAAAAGGTACACACCACTTCTATACTGCATTCAATTTAATTAATGTAATTAATTTAGATGAGGAGTGTCTGAACTTTTCATGCCACGGGCTCCATGGAGAAAAAGGTTTTGTCCTGAGCCACGAGCCTCTTCATTTGAGAGACTATCATACAGTGAGTTTTAAACTCTTTGTGATGTACACAACTGCATTTGAATACAGCAAGATGTTCTAATGAAACCCTTTATTTAGATAAATTTGGGCTAAATATATATTTTTAACTGTACTGTTGTTAAAATGTTTAATATAATGGTATGCCATTTTTCTCTTGACATTTGTTTCCTTCCAAAATGAGACTCTACATATGGGAAAATAAAACCTGGCCACTGAGAAAATTCATTTTAATCTCAAAAGTAAAACACACTAACCACATTCAAATGAATCATGGCAACTTACATCTTTAAATGTTGGACATTTTTTATAAAAAGTTTGGATGATGAACTTGGTTGAGAAGTTTAGAAACGACCGTATCATTTTGGAGAAACAGAATTCATTATGGGACAATATGTCTTCTTAGATAAATCTAATAACCACAAACTATAGATATACTGTATATACGCTATGTTTAAAAGGGGAGGTACTATGGTGACGCCCAGTATCAATCGTATTAACGTAAAAGTTGTACATTATTGAACATGTAAGGGATTGTGTTTGTATGCACCATTCAGTTTTTGCCCTATACCGAAATGGGATAATTTACTTAATTTAATTTTTGTCCTGCAGTCGGCAACTTCAGGACGGAGATATCATCAACGTTGATGTCACTGTGAGTTGATGCCTTGACAGACACGCAGACAAACTCAAATGACATCACTGTAAACGCTAACCAGTCAGAACAACACTGCTCCTAGCACTGACGTCTGCCTATTCGTGATAGGTGTATTTGGATGGTTACCATGGCGACACCTCAGAGACCTTCTTGATTGGCCAGGTGGATGAGGTTGGGCAGCGATTGGTAGAAGCAGCCAGGCGCTGCCGAGATGAGGCCATCGCTGCCTGCAAGCCGGGTGCACCGCTCTGTGTAATAGGAAACACTATCAGGTACACACACACACACAAAATATACACACAATGTATACTCATTAAAACACGTGTACTTTGTAATCACATTCACTGTTTCTAAAATGCCAACTGATATTTTTTGTTCCTCTGACAGTGAAGTTGCTCACGCCAGTGGCTTCCAGGTGTGTCCCTATTTCATTGGACATGGGATAGGTTCCTACTTTCACTGCCATCCTGAGATCTGGCATCATGGTAAGTCTGCGTCTGTGGTCAGCAGAGACGTCAACAGGAGCACCTGCCCTTGCGTGTGTTTGTGTCCTTGTAATCAAGTATAGGCTGTCTGGATATGTTGTGTATAGCGTACTGTAATAGTCATTCTACTGTTAATCTCCTTCAACTCTGGGATATTGATAGCTTAGATAGCAGATGACTTTTAGAAGAGACTCTTAAGACTTGTTTAGTTTGCGAGGCAAGCTGGGATTTCACTTGAGCAGCCTGCCAACTTGTCTCTGGCTGTGCTTTGTTGAATATTAGTTGAATGTCAAAAACTTGCCATGTCTTAAGATTGAGGTGCTTTGTTGTAAGACCTACCGAGGAGACGTTTGTAGATACTTTATGTTAGATACGCTAGTTTTAGGGGTGTGTTTGTTCTGAAATGATAAGTGAGCTTTTGTTTCTAGGTTCATTTGTGTAGTTAGTGGTTAAGAGTCCTCTTTTGGTTGTATTTGTTTCTTATTTTAAACTGCATCCACAGGCCTTTTTCCCCTGATTTTTGTCAATTAATTTCAAACTTATTTCACAAATAAATAACTTAAGTTTTACCAGGTTGTATGTTGTTTCCCCATCCCCTCAAGAGCTGGGTGGTAACACAATTGAAATTGATAACTGAAATAGGGAAAATAAAAAAAGTAAAACGAAAACCATGCCCACGTTGCCAAAAGGTGTTTTTATTTAATGAAGAGAATCCTCTCCTACTCTTTATTTTCAGCTAATGACAATGGCTTGACCATGGACGAAGGGATGTCTTTCACAATAGGCAAGTTACCTTTTTCACTTTCTGTGTGCACAATAAGCTGCCGCTGTGTATGAGCTTGGGGCTGATAGTGTCTGTTCATGTGTAGAGCCCATACTGATGGAGGGGTCTGCAGAGTTTAGAATCCTGAAGGACAAGTGGACCGCAGTGTCTGCAGACGATAAAAGGTACGTGGTCGAATATCTTGGCTGCGCATTTGTTAGCAAAACACTTTTTCACGACTTAAAGGAACACGCCGACTTAATGCGACTTGAGCTTATTCACCGTATCCCCAGAGTTAGATAAGTCCATACTTACCCTTCGCAACACCTGAAAAGCGCCGTTTTTACTCTCTGCTCCTCACCACGGGGCTTCTCCGGTGCTGCGAGCAAATCACTCCGCCCCAAGTAGCAGTGCTTCGCCTTCTGAGAATATAGTTCCCAGTATGTATACAGTTAGAAGATGGCTGTGTCTCATGTGACCTTGTTATTTGTACACGTTGTGACTATACAAATCACAACATGTAAATAGGAAGATGTTGGCGTTATTCTGTCACTTATTGGGAGCAGTAGCCTAGTTGGAGCCGGTTACCTCCAGGATCTGTGCTAAGCTAGGCTAGCGGTGGGGGCCCCAGACAGAGTTAGGACACGCACGGAGATGAGAAGGGTATGTATGGACTTATCTAACTCTGGGGGTTACGGTGAATAAGCTTAAGTCCCAATAAGTTGGCGTGTTCCTTTTAATTGTTTCCCAGCCGGCATCATTAGAGCACTTAAAAACCACAAGTGGTTGTTTCTACATTACTGTTTTGTGTGTGAATTTTACCCAAATGAGATACAACGTTGATGCATCTATGCTCTAGATGTGCTGTTAGGCCCATTTTTAAACTTTAGAGGGATCTGGACTAGCTGTTTCCCCCTGCCTCCAGTGTTAATGCTTACATTAAGATAATCGCCTCTAAGCTCCATACTTCCACACAGACAAGAGTGGTACAGTATAAGCGAAAGCGAGCAAGTATAGCTCCCCAAATGTTGAACTATTCCTCTAAAATCTTACACGTATGCATTGCATTTTCTTAATTTGACATTCGTGCAGGTCGGCTCAGTTTGAACACACGGTGGTCATCACACCTGACGGAGTGGATATTCTCACCAAACTGCCAGAAGAGAGCAATCTGCGACCTGAAGGAAATCTAACGGCTGACCCCCACATCAACTGTTAGAAGGCTCTTTACCTCAAAAAGGATCTAAACTACCAGAGATACCAAAACATTGTTACAAGAACTTGAATGGTGATTCACCGAGACACAACACGTGTGTAATTCCTAGATGTAAAGTGAAATGGAAATACATTTTCTTATTTTGCTTATAAATATTAACTAGGGATTACACAGACATTGTCTATTGTATATTCAGTTTGACTGAGGTGTTTTTTCACCCTTGATTGAAACATACAGAAAAAAAGTGGCTGCTGGTATCTAAATGCTTGAATAATTAAGTAGAGATCTATGCATGCAATGAGTGTTTCTATTGTCATTATAGGAGAGCCCAATCTTCTCCAAATTTCAGTCTGTTCTTTCCCTAACCCATCAGCAGCTGACCATTTTTAGCCAGTTTAAAGTTTTTTTTGAGCGAACACTCAGATTTGTGTGATCCTTTATGACAGCTAGTTAGTTCAATGGGGCCCCACGAAGTTAAATGTAGTGTGTGACATTCGAGTGGGACTTGAAACAGTTAAATGGAAGCAACACGAGTCGGGCCTCGGCCAGGATTTTAGAAATACCGAGTCATCACGAGTCCAAATTCCCCTAGCACAACCCCATCCACCTACAGTAAAAATTAAACACTTGCCATCAACCAAAAACTATGAAATCAGAATTATTTCACTTGTATGTATTAAATTTGCTGTTTGATTTTATTTTCTGTAATATATTTCTCACTTCATCATTGTCTAAGTGTTTCAAAGCTTTCTACGGAGCCCCTAAGGGGACATGAGCAAAAAAATGTGCTCACTCGAAACCTTCATGTGAGCACATGAAACTTTTTCGTGTGAGCACACAAAACGTTTGTGTGAGCACATGAAAGCCATATATATTGATGTCGCCTGGGCCATACTGGAGACAGCGACAGCTTGAGAAATGACTACAGTACAGGAGTTAGTTGCACTATATTTTAATCTAGTCTTCCATTATAAGGACATTGCTGCCTTGCCTGCAAGTAGTCACCATTATATTGTTTCGATACCACATTTAAAACGGATTTTAAAGTCTTGTAATCTGTTCCGATGCAAGGGGATACAGCGATTTGGATCGGGCAGTTACTTTCATTTATGAACAGTTACAAACATCTGGCCAACTCCACGGATATAGGTGGATGTACACCGGCACTGTTCATAACAGCGCGAAATGGCTTTCAAAGCGCGCGTTGTCGGCGCACATGAAAACAAATCTAAAGTTTAGTTTCATGTGCTCACGTGAAACTTTCATGGAAGTTTTGTGTGAGCACATGAAACTAAACTTTTAGATTTCTTTTTTGCTCTTGTCCCCTTAGGGGCTCCGTAGCTTTCTCTACACTGCAAGATATGAAAATGTGTTATAGAAGATCAAACCCTTTTTTATTGTTATTTTCATTTAGTTCAGGGTTTTTTTTGTGCCAAAAAACAATCACATTTTAGATTTCTTTTGGTCTAAATTATTGTCTGAATCGTCCATACATTTATGAATTCATATTCATTTATTCATAAATATTTATGGAACTCTAGAATACAATCGTCTTTATGTCATTAAACCCCACAAAATTCCCAGAAAGATTACAGAGGACGTGACTCGGTGTCCTCAGTGGTAGCTGTAGCCCGGGACACGAGCTCGGCGGGAGTGGTGTTCATGTGGTCAGGATGTTTTGAGCACCGTTTTTTGTTTTAAAGATATTTTTGGGCATTTTTAGGACTATTGTTGATGGGACAGCTTAGACTTAAAAGGGGAGAGAGAGAGAGAGAGAGAGAGAGAGAGAGAGAGAGGGAATGACATGCAGCAAAGGGTCAGAACCGAACCCGCGGCCGCTGCGTCGAAGACTGAGCCTCAGCATATGGGCGCGTGCTCTACCAGGTGTGCTACCCAGGCGCCCTTTTGTGCACCCTTGGTAGGTGACATACTGTGTCATCACATATCGCCAGTAGGTGGCAGCACACACTAATAAATGGAAGTTTGAGCATGTAGCAAGCATAGACTGTTAATATGAATTTTACAGTCAATGGTAGCAAGCACATCCTTCACATTCTCCCTCATGTCACTCCTGATGGGCAGCGGCACAACACACCACATCAGACCATCTCAAATTTGTGTGTGGCCCATAACGATAAGGGGAAAGCACTATAGATTCATGTATTACTGTAATAATTCATCACTGTTGAATGTCTACCCCCAGGGCCTAAGGCCCTGCCAGACGAGGGTTTTTCATAGTATCACCAGGTGTAGTTGACAGATTGATTCAGCTCTTTTCCAGTTTATGTGCTGAATAATAAAATCTGCACAAACTAGAGGGCAAAAATCCTAGACTGGGTTAAACCCAGCCCGATCTGCCGGTGATTTGATTTCACCCTGTTCAATCTTAAAAGACTGAGCTTGGTCTGGTGATAGCCAGACTACAAAAATGCTGCATTGGGGTTGTACATTCCACTCACACAGCATCCCTTTGTTCTAGTTTTCCAATTCCTCTCAACTATCCATCTCGTTCGTCTACAGGTGGGTTTAATAAAGAAAAGAACGTGATTAAATATCTCACAAGGTTCATTCTCTCTTTACCTCACCACCTCCCCCTAACCCCTTGTACTATTTTTAGGCAACACTGTTGCACATTATCTGTCTCACCTAAGAGCTCCAGTTACAGGTTTGTTAATTGGCATAGAAGGTGGATTACAGTGTGCAGTATGAGAGTGATTAAAAGCTTCTCCTACAACCTCATCAAGTCCTCAAAGAGTTCATCTGTCCATAACGCTTTGTGGACAAATGCTAATTTGATGCGTCTGTAACTGAGGACAGAGAATTTGGGTGTGTTTTCACTTCCTGCCTATGTGTGTGTGTGTGTGTGTGTGCGTGTGTGTGTGCGCGTGTGCGTGTGTGCGTGTGTGTGCTCAAGCCATTGCCAGTTTGTGGGTGGGGCAGGAAGGATTAGACACATGAAGGTGGGTCAGCTAATCAGAAGTCTAGTCATGTCCAGCCCGGAAATGATTCACAAACTATAATTTGATTTGAAGACCTACACTATAATGATAAGGCTTATTTGAACATTTGCTTAGCTTTTATTAAAATTGATGGACAAAATCAGAATTCAGAACTGTAAAGAAAGACCTAAAATGTATAACTAAGTGCACAATCTATGATCTAGTTATTTCTTGAAGCAATACAGTACGTCCCTTTTAATTTGAGGGCAGGGTGTGGCGTGTGTGTGTGTGTGTGTGTGTGTGTGTGTGTGTGTGTGTGTGTGTGGCTGCCTGAAGGAGTGTGAGCTTCCTGTGAATCAGGATAGGAGTCATGTAAACAATGTAAACAATTCTTAATTGACTCCCACCAGCATATGATTCATAAAATTTGAATCATGAAACAATCTGAAAAGATAGAAGACGTTTGTCAGCAGGAAGGAGAGAAAGTGAAGGCCAAGAGCAGAGGGGGGAGTAGAGGTGGGTAAGAGGGTAAGTTTTAGGGAGGAGCAGGGAATGGCGGGGTGGGGTGTTGGACTGTGGATATGAATTCTCTCCTGCGTGTCGGGACTCATTCCTGCGCTCTCCTCTTGCTCTGCAGATCGCCTGTGAATCACCGCCTGTTCTTTGGTATTCTATCTTGTAATAACACTTCCACTATTTCACAAAAAATGTGATATGCTTCTATTGCCTATGATTGAAACCTTGTGGGTTACCATGACCTCTGCAAAAGGAGGTTATGTTTTTGTTCCTGTTTGATAGCAAGGTATCTTACAATCTATTCCAGTGAAATTTGGTGAAAAGTTAGGCTATGAGCCAAGGTCTTTCTGACATTATTGCAAGACTACTTTTTAAGTCTTGCTATTTTACTATTAATTCCTACAATATTAATATAATCTTGCGTATCATCATAACACATTTGGATGAGCCAAAAAAGTTTCTTTTTTTATATAGTGTACTGTGTGTTATTGTTCCAAATATAAAAAAAAGATCAGCTGGCCAACGGGCCTTTGCCTTTCGTGCACCCTCCCTCTGGAATGGTCTCCCATCCAACATTAGGGAGGCAGGCTCAGTGGATATTTTTAAATCAAGACTTAAAACATTTCTTTTTTCAAAGTATTATGGACCTGTTTAAAATCCATAATTTTTGAACCATTGTTTTATTGTTTATTTTTTATGCATTATCATTCGTTTTATTTCATGTTAATAATTTTAACTTGTGGTATTCCATTTACATCCTTTTGTGTTGTTGATTTTATATTTTATATTTAATTCCGCCTTTATATTGGCAAAATTGTAAATTTTCAATTTTGTTGTGAAGTGTTCTGAGACCATGGTCCATGGTGATAATTCACTATAAATAACAATAAATTGAATTGAATTGAATTGTGTCCTTGTGATCAGTTGCCAAATTCATCTGCGTGTAGCATTTGACATAAATTGCCATAATGAATGCATTGTATGTGTCTAAGCATTAGGTCTGACACAAAATAAATCAAAAAGCCTGTGACTCCATTTCAAAGGTTTACTATGAAAAATGTCTCAGGTGAAAGTGTCTTGCTCTTAAAGACTAATTAGCAACAGCAATTATTCAATTTAAAAATTTCAAGAACACAATAATTCACATAATACCACCATCTAATATTAATTATTATCATACTATATTACAAAATGGTTTCATGTTGCTTTTCTTATCATTACTCTTACAGCAGCATGATCAATTTAAATGAGCATAACTGCTGGTCATCTTTTGTTGTTGTAAAAGCCCAATATATCCCAACAGGGTTTACGTATCTCCACCATCAGCCAATCGGCATGCATGGTTGTCTTTAACTGTGTTTTTTTTTATTATTATTCACAAGCAGATTAACAGTTTCTAAAAATGTTTTTGTTGTTAAAATTGTTTGACAAAAAGTGGTGCAACATTCGCTTAAGGCCGACGTGGCACATTCAGTATATTAAAACTAATAAAGCATCTTGTTTCAGAGTTGAAGTCCTGCATCAAACCTGATGGTTTTGACTAGTTTTGAACCAATGTTTTCAGATCAGCTGTTTATTCAGTCTGCAGCTCCTCCAGATGTTGTTCTACATACAGTTTTTTGTTATTGTTATTGTTGAAATTTTGTACAGCCTTTCTCCCATGTTCTCACATTCCAGGTGTGCATACCTACATCACTGTACGTGTGTGTGTGTGTGTGTGTGTGTGAGACTGTGATATATCACACTTACCTGGGATCTCACTGAGAAACGCCACAGGAATTCTCGGTTTCCTTGGTGACCTGTAAAAGTGTGGCATGAACAAAGTGAGGCATCATTTTCAGACTTGTGGAGGCAGATCTCTCTGACACACATGCACAGATGGCATGTACTGCCTTTGACTGAGTAACCCGCTCTGTAGGGGCTTAGTCAAAACACCTGAAGGCCAAGCAAAAACAGCTGAGTTTGATAGTTGGAATCAAACATGCACTGTGCAGGGACATGTAGCTGCAGGGTGATGTAGGGTGAGTAGCCTATAGACATTCCTACAGTGACAGTTTTTTTTTTGTTTTTTTTTAAATCATGGGACTGTAGGAAAGGGGAAATGAGGGAAACCACAGAAAAGTTACTTAAAATGACTACCCTTGGGGCCTCCTCTAGCTTACAGAGAGTGCGTGCACCCCCATGTACGCATAGTCCTTCGCAGCAGCCTTGGTTTGAATCCGACCCGAGTCCCTTTACTGCATGTCATCCCCTCTCTCTCTCTCCCCCGTTTCCTATCTTTCTTCAGCTGCTCTCATAAAGGAAAAGAACCCTGAAAAATATCTTTAAAACGCCTGAGCATCAAGCAATGAATTCATGCTGTTATTTGATATCTTTGTTTTTAGTTTCATTGCCTTTATTCGTTGTACTTATTTTCCTTTATTTTGCCCCTTTAAGTTGGGAGTTTGGTGTCAAATTAGGCCACATAGAGTAGGCTATATGTGTGTCACAAGTTACAGTTAATCTGCAAGAATGCATTTGTGTGTGTGTGTGTGTGTGTGTGTGTGTGTGTGTGTGTGTGTGTGTGTGTGTGTGTGTGTGTGTGTGTGTGTGTGTGTGTGTGTGTGTGGCAGAAGAAGACAGCTGTAAACTCGAGTCACCAGACTGGCGCAGGGAGGGTTCCCTCTTGATTGACACCGAAAAGACGGAAAACTTTCTCTTTTGACCTTTTGACTCTTTCGCTGCAAGGAATGCTTTTTTTTGTGTTTTTAACACAGTGGAAATATTTTTGGAGGCGTGATCTGATGCTCCCAGACCACAGATTAGGAAGCTAGAATCCACACATCCCAGTGTGTTGCCTTGATTCCTGGGTGTGTCTCTTTGTTCCTTTGACACCCTTTCTGTGTCTAACAACAAACGAAGATAAAAAATAAGGGTATGTGTGTGTGTGTGTGTGTGTGTGTGTGTGTGTGTGTGTGTGTGTGTGGACATGGTATGCATCGCCTGAGGCAGCTCTAAAAGGTCTCAGATAAATGGTAACTGTGTGCCCTACCCTGCACAATGCCCTCTCTTTACAGTGTTCGGACCAGAGGAAAACCGGTTATGCAGCAATACCCTTTTAGCTGTGTGTGTGTGTGTGTGTGTGTGTTCATGCATTGGCCTCACTGGGAGATGTGCAGCCATTTGGATAGGATCAGATACGCTTCAAAGGAGAACAAGTGTTTTATTTCTTCATTCCTCAGAATAAAACTTGTTTTCTTTGATCTATTTCAGAAAGGTTTCAGCAAAAAAAAAAAAAGACAGGCAGAGCCCACACGGTGCCAATAATATTAATATCAATGTCACCGATAGACAATACAATCATATGATATATGTGATACTATTTATATTAGAGTGTCCTGTCTTGAGGAGTGGACAGAGAAGTAGATGAGTGACAGACATTGCATTAAGCTTTCCTGCTTTGACTAAACTCCTTCCTACAGAACAAAGATATTGTCAACAATAGTAACTGAGCTCCGTCTGTGTGTGTGCGTGTGTGTGTGTGTATGTATGTGCACATGGGTTTAAATAACACACAAACAGAGGAAAGGAAGTTCGCTCTGTGGAGCCAAAGGGAATGGTGGAGGAATTTGTAAAACAATCCTAACAAGTTGGAAGGTCCCTGCCAGAATCCTCAAAGTGCCATTAAAACAGCTCAGTGTGTGTGTGTGTGTGTGGGTGCGCGTGCTTGCGCACATTACCTAAATAAACTTGAAGATTTTAACGATTAAGTATCACACCAAATACAAGGATGAGACATGTATGATTTATTAGAATTGAAATGCTATGTATAAATGCTAACATCAGCATGCTAACATGTTCACAATGACAATGCTAACATTAGCAAGTTAACATGCTGACATTTTTGCTAATTAGCACTAAAAACAAAGTACAGCTGATGGAATGTCATTAGTTTTGCAGGTGTTTCTTAATAACCCCTCATTTAAAAAAAACTTAACCTGGGTGGCGTTGTTTATGTTGGCATTCTAAACTCCGGTGGATATCAGAGGACTATGGTTAACTGCTCCTCAGATCTCTGCAGGGTAAATCCAGACAGCTAGCTAGACTATCTGTCCAATCTGAGTTTTCTGTTGCACGACTAAAACAACTTTTGGACGTACACATGTTCCACCAAAACAAGTTCCTTCCCGAGGCTATTTTGCAGAGGCGCCGTGGCTTTACCCGCTGCCTAGCACCACCCATGACGATTGTCATTGGTTTAAAGAAATGCCAATGAACCAGAGCACGTTTTTCTCCCATCCTGGAATGCTGTGTGGACTAGCCAGACCTTCCTCCGCATTGCTGTGGAGGATGGTCTGGCAAAGCAATCCGTCAACTGAGATTTTCCAGTCTGGATTAAGCGGTAGACACAACAATAAAAATGTGTGAGATAATAAAGTTAATAATAATAAAAAAATCTTGTATTAATTGCCGGTTAGCAATCAGGTTGTTTCAGCACCTTGTTATATTTTCCAGCTGCTACACCCTGACGGGGGGCGCCACACAGTACTGTCACAGTCTTTGATTGATTGCCACTGAGCTGCTTTACTGGAGCAATTTGGACTTTCCTGTCTCTCTCAAAAGAGTGGGGACAGCGATATTTACAGCCATGCCCATATTTTCCCAGCTAGTCCAGGGGACGGCGCTCTCAACTTTTGTTGTATTGCCTGGTCAACATGGCATTTAGAAAATAAATAAAAATCTATCATCACATATACGTTACAGTTTCACAGTTGTCAGAGAGAGATACTGAAGTTGTCTGCGGTGAGTTGAAATGCGACTTCCGACTTTAACGGACTATCAGACACACAATCTTACCACTGGAAGACTGACAAGATGTTTTTATCAGCTGAGACATCTGCCACCAACATGAATCAGTCAGGGGGGGGAAAACTGAACAGAATAAAAGTCGACTTTTCTCACTCTGCACCTCCCTCAGGTTAGCTGACAGCTTTTTGTAGCGCACCTGGACCGACTGACACTGGGACCCCTCCTATAGCTACTGTCGTCTCACATTACATCCTCTGGCCAGGTCTGACACACACACACACACACACACACACACACACAGCCCTCGCTCAGGAGGTAAATGTACAAAGGGGAGTTGCAATTGTCCCGAGGGTGTACAGCACTGCTGGACAAGAGAATACATCATTACTCCTTATTGACTGTAATCAATACACTCATCAGGAAGGGTAAAGGATCTGTTAGAGCCTGCACTGTGTGTGTGTGTCTCTTTATGTTTTAACCATGAGTAAAAGTTCTACTAAGAAATAGGATCAATACTATGAATAAGAGACACCCCCATAGGGGAATGTAAATAAGACGTTTGTCCCCACAATGTCACTCGCCTGCTAACCGACAGCTTTGCTTTCTTTCTGTTTTGCAGGACATTATACACACAGCGTCCTCACCACATTTATATGTTCTTAATGTTTATGTCAGCAACGTGCTATGACCTCGCTCTCATGAAGGACGGCTCCTCTGAAATTAGAGCATTACAATTGTGATTTTTATGGGTATTAGACTTTCACGTGATGTTAAGAATGCATTCGACTAGGAAATCTCTTTGTTTTTGATTGGTGTTATTTCAACATGACTGGGTCATGTAGCTTCACTTTCGTAGCTTATGTTTTCTCATGATCACTTTGGCTACAGAAATTTAGAAAAACTAGTACAGTGCCCGTTGAAAATGTGCCCGTTTGGAACGGGCTGATTGCTTGGCCTGTGGTGTTGCTGCTTGTAGAATTCTCCAAAACCAAATTGTAACCCAAAATTACTTACAGAAGGACCCCAAAACCACTTAAAGTGCTCATATTATGCTTTTTGGCTTTCCCCCTTTCCTTTATTGTGTCATATATCTTTTTTTGTGCACGTTATAGGTTTACAAAGTGAAAAAGCCCAAAGTCCACCCCAAAGGGACTTAACATCTCCAACAGAAAACACAAGAAAGCCGTGTGTTTTCCAAAATGTGGAAGTATTCCTCTAAGGTATGCTACACCATGTATACTCAAACCCAACCGGCCTGCTGGTACTTGAGAAGAGCTGCGTCAACAATCAGTAATCTTCTGTCTGTCCTGTACTTTTCTTAAAGCTGTTCTAGGTTTTCAGCCAGAAAACGTTTCATAAATGTCTCTGCTCTGAATCAGTCATAAAGTAATTCGGAGATGATCTGCTGTGAACATAATGACAGGCTAAGTGCTCAGGGAAAGTGCATTAACGTGTTGCAGTTGTGAAATATTTCGGGTTTGGAGTTGTGAAACAGATTTTGTGTGTGTGTGTGTATTTGTCTGTATCCCAAGGCTACGTGTTTCTACAGTGTCATAAAGACAAACACACACACACACCCGTACCACTCAGCACATTGCGCCACACCCTGAGGTGAGTGTGCGTTTGCTCTCCCTTAGTGTACCTGGGGCTGCAGCTTTAAGAACAAATACAGGGATGTGGCTCGGGCGAGTCTGGGCTCTGAATTTTAGACACGTGTGTGTGTGTCAGAGAACATTGCTTCCACTGTCGTTCCTCTCCTTTAGCACCCAAGGCGAGGTTTGTGCTCCTCTGGTCTCGTAATACTGAACATGCTGTACGCAGATCACACAAACACACAAACACACACACACACACACACACACAACTTAATTCTGTGTAGAGGTAATTCCTGCATATTTTGGTCAAGATTGATTAAAGCCTTTCAAATTATGAACCCGATAAAATAAGCAGTGGCTAGCAAACATGTATGTAACTAATGATTCATTATGGTTATGTGCCATTCAGCTCCTGACTCAGAGCAATGATTCATTAATAAAGTGATCAGACATATGTATCCAAGCAATCGTTTGATACTGGTCTGTTCATAAGAATCTTGTCAATATTTAGCCTACTATATATTTGTTTATTCAGAGTTGGGAACTACTTACTTACTTTTCGTTCATTCACAGTCAGTTCCTGATCTGCTCATTGCTATCTATGCAGGATTTTGTGTGCCTAAAATCACGACTGAATGTCAATAGATGGATGCTCACAGTAGCTGCAGCGGCCTTTCAGGCTGTTTATGTGTTGACAAGATGTGTGACCTGTATTTCCCTGGAGGATAGTAGAGGAGAAGAAGAAGAAAAGGGGGGGGGATAATGATGTCAGGGTGCGGTGTGTGTTGCGTTGAGGTTAGACGATTGAAAAAAGAACAGCAACAAAATAAAGAATGTTTTTTTTGGCTGTCACTACAACACAGCAGTAGCCGTCCAACAGAGGAAGTGTCATATGTCTGTTAACTAAATGAGGGGTCCTTCCGTTGCCCCTGTGTCAATACGTTACCATACACACACACACACACACACACACACACACACACACACACACACACACACACACACACACACACACACACACACACACACACACACACACACACACACACACACACACACACTTTGGGCACGGACGTTTATTGTGAAAGAACTTCACAAGCCAAGGGCAAGCTAACACACCTTACCTCACTCACTCACACTGCTGTTCTTATCAGGGATATCGCAGATTCCTGTTTCTGACCTTCTGCAGACAGAATCATAAATCACTGGTGATCGTCCAGCTGGCTGCTGCTCTTACCTGGAACTGGAACAGCCTAAACTGGACAGGAAAAACCACACAGATGCAAAACAGGCGGATGGTCAAATCCACTACTTTCAAGAGGGAGATTTTTTTTATAAGATAGAGTAATTTTATTAGGACTTGGATTTGCCAAACTTGTGACTGACCAGACTTTATTTTTGAAACTCTGATTCAATAAGCCTTTCCTTAAATACAATATACAATATAAAAGATCAAGAGTAAACTTCTCCTTTTTGTTTAATTCCATGTAATGCCGAATCACAGAGCTGATCCTCACTGCAGATCATGAAGACTTAATAACAGACCTGCACAGGAACCACATTCTTCCCTTTGCCCTTTTCCCTTTCAGCATTCCCCTCTTCCACCATTATTTGTGCCTTTTATACTGTAAGTGGGTAGTTTCCTTCTCCCTCTCCCTTTCTGTTTGCCCTCTTTCTCAACGTGCAGACAAAGCCGGCGTTGTCTGCTAAAATGCTGTGTTGCAGCGACAGGCTTTAGGTCTCATGGAATGCCTTGAAAACCATCTAGAGAGGGAGTGTGTGAATGTGCTGGTTTTGTGCTCTGTGACTCATCTAACGAGCCATTACAGGACCTGTGGTGATAGCATGTAATGATCTGAGGGAGAACGCAGAAAGGATTGCATTTCTAAAATCGGACTAATTTCAAGCTTTGGATTTCTGGGCTGTGGCTTCTAGAGGCCTAGCATGCTACTGTAACTGTATTGCAAACACACTGCTGCATCAGCTCTAGTTCTTGACTCACTTCTGTGCCGGCATGATTCTCCCTCTTCTCTCTCCCAGCCTATTGTCTCTGCTTCTACTTGTTAACTGCAAAGATGTCAGCAAACACAATTTACTGTGAGAGCGTGGAGCAAGGGTGCAGATTGCACTCACATGTTACTGGGTATTTTGCCAATATTTTCCCTCTTGTGGGACTTTAGCGTACAGTATGTTTTATCAACCCCTTAGAGAGATCTACCTTCAGAAGCTGCTAGGAGTGGGGAAAAAAATCGATACAGCATAGTATCGCGATATTTTTCATGGCAATACTGTATCGATACACAGACGCCAAGTATCGATCTTTTATGATATATGTCTTGGTCAGTTTGTCTGCTTGACAATCCCATTTTGCACCAATACAATTGAAGTGAGATGAACAAACAAAGAAATGTATCTTTTTAGATAAAACAGATGTTGACAAAATTGTCCTTTCGGGACATCATTTGAAATTGGGAAAAATCTGAAGTTGGGAAAAAAGGTAATACATTGCAATATATCGCAGAAAATTGCAATATGTTTAAAATCGCAATAATATCGTATCGTGACATAAGTATCGGGATGATATCGTATCGTGAGGTCTCTGGTGATTCCCACCCCTAGAAGCTGCCAGCGTAGCCTGAATCACTGTTTTATTGCTGCAAACGTGTTTTGACAAAGCCGCAGGCATCATTGAGCTGCTTATATTACATTATTGATCTGCTGCAAACTAACAACAGACAAACAAGGCATTCATCTTTTCCCTCTAACATATACTTGACAATATAAGTTACATATCCAAGCAACTAGGTGGGTGTGGTACAGTAGGATGATGTGTGTGTGTGTGTGTGTGTGTGTGAAAGGCCACTGCAGCTACTGTGAGCATGTGTATTTGTGTGTGTGTGCCAGGAGAGGCCAGTGGGAGGGGCATCTGTAAAGTGTACAACATCCAAACCCCCCCCAGCAGTCAGTCAGTCAGTCGCACTCTGCACCTCCTTCAGTAAGGACTCACCTTTCCCCAGTTCAAGTGCAGTTCTGTATGTGCTTGTACCTCATGGAGGGCAGGGTCACCTGTGGACTGTGGATGGTCGCCTTTCTAATGGGATGTGGGCGACTGTCGGCGTTCAACCTGGACACCGAGAATGTCCTGCGGAAGAGCGGAGATCCAGGCAGTTTGTTCGGCTTCTCTCTCGCCATGCACTGGCAGCTTGCTCCGGTGGATAAGAGAATGTAAGAGCCACACTTCTTTTCTTCTTTTTCTTTTTTCCTTTTTTTTTTTTTTTTAAAGGGGCAAATGTTTGGAGGCAGTTAATGTTACTTGTGCACCGTCCTCGCCTCGGAAACAAGCTATATAGGTCTATATGTGATTAAAATAACTTCTGGGACCATGTCATTAAAATGTCACGGCAATGTAGACGCCTGTAGTTTTGGAGTGTTTCAGCTCTTACAGGAAGAAAGAGAGAGAGAAAAAAAATCCCTTCTAACCCACTTTTGAGAACCGCACCATTTAATAAGTTAGGCTACCGTCGAAATGTCACGGGTGCTAAATGCTAACGTTAATGATTTGAGCTCAGGTAACTTTAGCCTATATGTCGCAGGTAACGTTAGTTAGTTAGTTTCAAAGCATTAGGCTGTTTACCACCAGCTTTCAACAAACCATTGTCTTCAGCTTCTAAAAAGAATGCACTGTAGGCTACTGTATACACCTGCTGTAAGTTGAACCATAAGCCTACCCCCCTTGGCCATGCATCTTTGTTGAGTTTTTATTGGACCTCGGTCCACAGCGCGGCCACATCTCTCTCTCTCTCTCTCTCTCTCTCTCTCTCTCTCTCTCTCTCTCTCTCTGTCTTTTTTTTTCTCCCAGAGTGGTTTTATAGCTATATAAAGACCGAGCTTTGGCGTTTTGTTCCAAAACATCTCATTGGATCATTGTTGGCATTTGTATGGGCATTGATTCACAGGGATTTGTTACTGTGCATAAAGGCTAACTGCCGTCAAGTGGTCACTGGTTTGAATAGCCTGAATATTAACTGACCTGAGATCAGAGCAGTCCAATTCTTTAATCTGGGAGTTTATCTGTTTGATCATAATGGACCAGGCAGGATGTTTATGATTTAAAGAGTAATGTGCAGGTTGAATTCATAACTGAATTCTTTACATTTTTTTGCTGGTCCATAGTCGCTGGTGGAGGAAGTATTCAGATTAAAAGTAGGCTACATGTAGCAATACAACACTTTATAAATACTCAAGTCAAAGTACTGCATTGAAAATGTAACATAAACGATCGAAAGTAAAAGTAGTCAATGCAGAATCATTGGATTATTCATACTGATGCATGGATGTGTAAGCAGCATTTTAGGTTATGTCATTTAAAGTACCTTACAACAGAGATTCTCAAAGTGGGGCCAGCAGCACTCTGGGGTCCATGAAACGCTTTCAGATTCAGTCATTTAATTTACTATGCTATGAGAATTTGTGATGTCTTTTGATAAATGTAATTTATTTTTTACAAAAGAAAATCTTTATAGTTAATAAATAACTTTCGAATCTAATAAATCTATAACTCTTATCTGCAAACATGTTTAATACATGTCTAATATCTTTTTAATACATTTCTCTTGTGTTGTTGCGTCACATAACTAAGACTATAGGAGTCTAAAAATAAAAAAGGCTACGTTACATTATTCCAAAGGAATACAGGATACAAGAGGGGGTCCTTACTTACAGTACCAGCAACAGCATGAGTGCCTAAATCTAATACTGGTAATGATAAATGCAAACTATTTGTGCTGCTATTAACTGGCTTTTCACTCAGAACTGATCAATACACAACCTCTTTTTTGTAATTGGTCAACGGATGGGATGAAACTGTGCTCTAAAGTCGCCTAGCGGTTTGGATTGGGTTTGGAACTAATGCCAAAACGTCACAACAGTCTACACAGTGGAAGATATTCAAACTATTAAGGAATTCCCAGATCTATGACTTTCCCCACAGAGATTAAAACCTGTTCTTTAAACTTATTTACACACACACACACACAACACACACACACACACACACACACACACACACACACAAGAAAACAGAACACCGTTAGATTTTGTGAACTGGAAAGCAACAGACATCAGTGTAGATAATGTAGATTGAGTTGTCAGTGGAGGTGTCAGCTGCTGAAACAATTACGCAATTACTGTAACCGAGTAGTAGATAGACACAAAGTGAATCTGCAATTTTGAAAATCCATTAATCGTTCAAGTAATTTTTATACAAAAATGCCAAACATTTGCGTATTCTAGCTCTTTAAATGTGAAGCTACGCTGGTTTTCCTCGTTGTCTATGGTAGTAAACTGAATACTTTGAGTTTTGAACAGTTAGTCAAACAAAATGAGCTATTTCAATACAGCAATTGTGGCTCTGGGAAAGTGCCATTGGCATGTTTTTTTTTTGTTTGTTTTTTACTATTGTCTGACATTTTATGGAACTATTACTGTAATTGATTCATTTAGAGAGTAATTTTCGGGTTTATTTACCATCATGCAGAGATATTTGCCCTAATCTGTTGTCAAGTACAATAATACTCCACCTAACTGAATAATTTTTGGAACTAGTCTTTTGCAATGTAGTCTTGTCCTTAATCAGTAATGGTTCAGTCCAAGCTCATCATAACGAATGAGCTGTTTGAGATGAGATGTTTGTTTTGCAAGTGATGGTGCCCATACTGCTGTTATAGAGGTGGAATGTGCTCTCACTGTGTGGACTGTGTATTTGTGTGTGTGCACATGTATTCATGTGCTGCCTGTGGATGTGTGTGTGTGTGTGTGTGTGTGTGTGTGTGTATTTATGCATGTTAGGGCTGTGCAATTAATTGAAATGTAATCGTGATCTAATGATCACAAAAACAGAATAATCGAGAAAAACTATTATTTAGCTCATTACGTTTTGCTAGTAAACTCTTATTTTTTCTTGTGTTCTGACTGAAAAAATAAAGTTTAAATAGGAAAAGTATTAAGGCAAATTTCACAGTTATGGGTTGATTTTTTTTTTTACTGTTGATTTATTTACCTCTGTCCACTGTTTTTTTAAGTTCAATAATTGCAACATCTTGCCAGAAGTCAACGAATAATCGTGTTAAATTATCGTGATTTCAATATTGACCGGAATAATTGTGATTATATTTTTTTTCCATAATCGAGCAGCCCTAATGCATGTGTCTGTTCGGGGAGTTTTAATGGTGCTGATGCATGCTGTGGCTTAGCACTGAGGCGTTGCCTTGTTGTCAGTCACTTGGACGAGTGTCAGAAAGCTGCTTGATACATTCCTAACCTGAGGCAAAAAAAGAAACAATAATGTAGATAGATAGATAGATAGATAAATAGATAGACATAGATATATAGATAGATAGATTGTATGTGCTGACGGTGAGTTGAGTTCACTAAAGTACATTGCAACATGTATGCTGAGAAAATGCAGGGATGAGTGCTACATGTACCTGCAGGAGAGGGCAGGAGCTGGTGGGATCGTGTATGTGCATGTGTCAGTATGTGTGTGTGTATGTGTGTGTGTATGTGTGTGTGTGTGTTTGTGTGTGTGTGTTGCATTCCATGGTTGGTCATAATTACCAGAAGGAGCTGTCTGTATAATACAATCAAGAGGGAGAGCGCAAAATGCATGAGCTGGGAGCGGAGGGAGGAGGAGACGGTGTGAGAGGTTAGGGAAGTTTAAGAGTTTGGATCGAGTCTGAGAAATGTGTGGGAGAAAGTAAATGCATGTGTGTGTGTGTGTGTGTGTGTGTTTCTGAGCAATAAAACTGGCTCTGGGGAAATGTAGAGGTAGCAAGAAGAGTGAAGGATATAGGGACACGCTGTGGGAACGAGGAAAGCCGGATAATCCGGCCTGTTAAATAGTAATGTCAATGTCACTCTGTGTCTAGGTCAAATGATCGGTAAGATAGGGAGACTAGAATTTACAGTAAGTCAACTTTGTGTGTGAGTGTGTATTTGGTCTGTGTACAAGTGTGAGACTCTGATTTAGCCCTTTCCCAACCACCTTTCCCCCTCGGGTTAGTTGAGGGTATCCAACATCAAAGAGCGAGAGAGAGAAAAGAAGTGAGGAAAGGAAAGAGGTGATGGTTGAAAGAATGCTGAGAGGAATATAAATCAGTTTTACATCTGGGCACCAAACGTCAGCTGTTATTCAGACTCGGCGGGCTCGATCCTGGCAGACGGATGGAGAGAGAAGTTGGGTAACACATGACGTGAACCTCTGGATCTGCAACCCATTTGGAGGTCTACTTGATCGGGTGCCGCTGGCTGTCGCTAAGCAACGGGCTGTGCCCTAGCCGGCAGCCAGTTTGCTGCTGTGAAAAACACCCACACACCTCTCTCAATGGGACGTCTCTGTAATGGTCACTCCGCCTGTGTGTCTGAGTGCCACTGCCAGTATGTGTTTGTCTGTTTTGCCAGTCATTGCACACTTGCACCCAAACACACACACACACACACAAACACACACACACACACACACACACACACACACACGCTCTGTTGTCTTTGTCCTTCCTGTAGACTGTGTGTTAGGGCTTCCTCTGCTGGTGGTGAACGATTAGATTACAGCTGAGTCCCTGTCAGTGACAGCAGCGGCCGGTCAACCTTATCACAGTGCTAGTCCCTGACACAACATGTTAGCACTTCCCTCATCAATAACAAAACATACTAATAATGTGTAGCAATAAAGATAATATGTGTGTAGTAAGATTGGTCTCCAATTTAGATTCTCAAACAAGGCTTTTTGTAATTTGCATCATTTGTAAGCAACTACTTATAAGCTATAGTGCGCTAGGCTATACATTTTATATTACTGAAAGTCTGTTCCATTCAAGCCATTGCAAAATGAGTTGCTACAAAGCTAATTAAGACAGATTCACACAACTCTCTCTGTACTTCTCAGTATGGCTGTGTTCAGAAGATTGTGTCGTCCGGTGACTTTCCCGCGCAGAAACTCAAGTGAAGATAATGACCTCTTCTGAAGGAGTCCATCATGTTTTTTTAATCCTCCTGTCCTCCTTAGCTGCAAGCAACTGCATCGCAGAAGACTGGGGCTGGGGGCGCGTGCGCGATCACGTAAGGCTTGTATCATGTGGATGCGCCGACAGTGTTGTTGTCATTACTTAGAATTCCTCATGGGGGCGACAGAATCTACGCACTATAGCTTTAAGACTATTGGTTCCGCAAAACTCTCTCTGTATTTCTCAGTTTGTCTGAGAAAGTTTACAAACTGGTGTAGCCTTGCGACTTTAGCGCGCAGCAGCTCGAGTGATGCGTCACACGGCTGAGAAAGGACCACAGCAGCGTTTAGCTTTGGAGACGAAGAGGACTGCTGCAGCAGGTCAAGGCACGGCTGAAAACCCAGAGACGCGTCCACGAAATGTTTCAGTCAGTGATTGTGCTGCTAAGAAAAGACCTCCACGTTCAGCAGAAGGACTAAAATCGAAAAAAAGAAAGACGACGGACCCGAGCACATTTCTGTTGCATACAAATTACAAGATTATAACCTCTTTTGATGCTGTTTGTGTACTAGTGTTGCTTGCATTACCTCAAAGGAAACACCTGAATGAGACAGGGAATCAGTATCACAATGGGATTATGTAGAAGTAGGAACTACAGCATCCATTAATGCAGCGGAGACCCCAGACCCAGTGACCCCTGTTTCCCAGAGTTCAACGTGTCTTGGCAGAGCTCTTTCCGTCTATTCTCCTGACTTCCTGTGTCTCCGAGGACAATGGGAGTGAAGACGTGCCCACCTGGGATTCACTGTTAGCCATCTTTAAAGTGATGAATCAGACTCATCTTTGATAGACAAGCACAAGCCCCAACAATTTCACTCGGTGTGAAAATATGTTTTTCTGTTCGCTACTGTAGCGCACATATGGGTGGTGGAGAGTTGACTTCTGTGTCAAGTGTCATTCCCTTCCCTAGTAGTTTAAAAAAACACTTACTGGATGGAAACGGCACAAATTATAGTGCTCTGGTTTGTGAAACAAAGCCAAACCAAATCCAGTGGTTCACATTGGCTCAACATTGTGTGAGTTTGTTTCCATTGTGATGACTTATCGTAAAGCATTTTATTGAAGAGGTAGTTCTTCATACTTTTTTCAATATTTCCTCTAAAACCCATTGAAATTCATGTCATGACGACAGCATATTAAACTGTGGACAATTTTGTGAAGCGATTTAACAAGCCATAATTTTGTATGTCATACAAACAGATTTATTGTCCTTTGCTAATCCCCATCGCGCCCTCTCAAGTCAATATTCACGATGATTTACGCCGATGCGCTTTCTATTTGCGACATCTTCTCCCACATGCAGTTAGTGTTTGCTGTGTTGACTAGTGGGGTCTACGCTGCCAACATGCTGATCACATTAGGCCTCAGCTCTTCACTCGGACTGTATGTCTCTGTAGATGATTCCCTCCCAGATGGTGTGCGTATCTGAGAACGCTTTGTGTTCCAGCTAAAAATGGCTTCGCTTAATCTCATCTGGTGAAGACAGTGTGCTGCGCAATGTTAACTCTGGACAGACAAAGCAAGGCAAAGAGCTTCTGGAACACGCACACGCACACACACACACACACACACACACACACACACACACACACACACACACACACACACACACACACCTATTTCTTTACATTTGTATTATAATTTAATTGTAATTTATTTTTCATATTGCTTAATAACTTGTTTTCATATTTGCCATACAAATACATTTATATGATTAATATGAATCCATCCTAATATTATGTTAATGTTCATATAACTTGTATGTCAAGGCTTTGGCAACATTGTTAGTGAAACTTTCAAAGCCCCTTTGAATTAAAGACATTGAGAGAGAGAGAGAAGCATCAGTTCAAAGGATGACATCCATGACTTGTTTGATTTACTCTGTAGGAAACTTTGGGAACTGGCTGGATGGTGGGGGTGTTGGTTGGGTGTGGCATTTTTTTTTTTTTTATCTGTTTATTGATGGAAATAACACAGGAAATACATGGAATAAATATGTATATCAGTAGAAAAATAATAATTTCCATTTTTTAACCTTTTTCTTTAAACATCCATCATAAACATCATTCATCAAAATGCATTGAACTAGCATTACAACACTACAAGTAAAAGACTAAAAGTAAAGTAAAATCTAAAATAAAATGTAAAATAAATAAATAAGGGGAGGTGGGGGGTGGGGGACACATCAAGGTATCATATTGAAATGCCATAATAATACTGATAATAATAACCTTAGTAAATCATAGCATAAAAGTAGGTGTTGTATGAGCATTAGCCTGTGTACCGCATTCTCAAAAAAACTAAAACAAAGTGGAAATGTAAGGTAGATCATATAGGTTTGGACTCCAGTTCTTTTAAGTTCTCAAAGTAGGTAATGATGGGTTTGACCTTGTCCTTTGTCCACAATGGCAGCCTCTGTGTGTGTGTGTGTGTGTGTGTGTGTGTGCGCGCGTGTGCGTGTGTGCGTGCGTGTGTGTGGAGAGAGAGATAGACAGCCAAGTACAATCAACCACAGCAGGCGTCTGAAAGGGGTCTTTGACTCAGTTGGACCGTGAGGACATGGAACATCAGTTTGGTGGCGTGTGTGTGTGTGTGTGTGTGTGTGTGTGTGTGTGTGTGTGTGTGTGTGTGTGTGTGTGTGTGTGTGTGTGTGTGTGTGTGTGTGTGTGTGTGTGTGTGTGTGTGTGTGTGTGTGTGTGTGTGTGTGTGTGTGTGTGTGTGTGTGTGAGAATGTGGCTGCTGTGGGACACAGTAGACTGGAATGTGTTATAATATAATGTGCAAAGTGGAAGAAAATGCCAGAATGCTCCTCATTCTGATTGAGCTGCATGTGGTTTAACAGATTTATTTGTTCCGTCTGTTGCAGGCTGCTGGTTGGTGCCCCGAGAGCAAAAGCCCTGAATCGCCAAAAATCTAAAGTGACAGGAGGACTGTACAACTGTGACATGACTTCCACCTCAGCTAGTTGCCCCAGAGTTAACTTTGACAACAGCGGTGAGATATCTGAGGGCATCTGTGCAGTTTTAAGCTATTCATACACACTTTCCCCCCCAATATTGAAGTTACAATATCATCTTTTTGTGTCTATTCCTGGCCCTGTCTCCGTGTAGAGGATTTAACCAAAGAGAGCAAAGAGAACCAGTGGATGGGAGTGTCGGTCAACAGTCAGGGGCCAGGAGGAAAGATTGTGGTAAGACAGTGTGTCTTTGTATCTGACCAGTACATTGAACTCAGTATCAAACAACTTCAGTTTGATATTACAAACTCAGTTGTAGAGCTGAAACATTCCTCAGTTGATTTATCGATTGGTCAGTCGACGAGAGGAAATTATTCAGCAACTATTTTGATAATTGATTAATCATTTCTGTCATTTGAGCCCAATTCTCTGGTTGCAGCTTTTCCAATGTGAGCGTTTTTCTCTGTTTTGTACCATTGTAAACCGAATAATGTATGGGTTTCGGACAATTGGTTCGATAAAACAAGACATTCAAAGGTTGCATTGGACTCTGGGAAACTGTAAGAGGCATGTTTCTCTATTTTATGATATTTTATAGCAGGGGTGTGCAAAATTCACATTTGTATCGCGATTCAAGCTCTACCGATTCAATTTTTTTTTTTTTAATTGTATGTCTAGTGCAATCCCATGGGAAAAGTAACTACATTTACATACTGTGAATCGTTTTTTTAATTGTCAATCATTTTTGAATTCGAAAATCGACATTTTCTGAATCGTGCACCCCTATTTTGTAGACTAAACTATCAGTCACTTAATCGAGAAAATAATTGGCAGATTAATTGATGATGACAATAATCATCAGCTTCAGCCCTACAGATATTTTTATACACACAAAACCCTGTGTTTTCCAAGGGCATCAAATGCCATGCTGGTTTATAGGGACATGTAAAACAACATTTAAAATGGTCCAATAATAGGACAGCCATAATATTTTTGTCTTGGATTCGAGCAAGTCCGTTAAATAAGTGATATTCAATGAAGCTCTGAATCAAGCACAGACAACA